>NW_010360493.1:0-65037 GCF_000414095.1 Morus notabilis
CCGCTTTCTACTCATAAGCAGGATTCAGGAATAGGCGAAGCACTAGTTGCTGGTCTCTTGTTGAATAATTTTCTGATCTCTATAGTGTTCTTTTTAAAAATAAAAATAAAAAATTGGGGCTTTTTATTAGGCGCGGAAAGAATTCTCATTTTCATTTTCTACGAGGTGAGAGAGTTTTCTTGGGAAAAGAAACAAGAAGAGAAACTGTCGAGAACGGAGGGTGAAGAAGCGGGCGTTCCTCTTCCTCCTCGAGCTTCTCCTTCTTCTCCGTCTTCTTCTAGTGGGAGACTCCTGAGAGCCAGGCCTGACCCATTCTTGGTGGTCTGTAGGTGCTTTAGGTTGTTGACCGCCGTCGCTGCGATTCTCTGCATCGCCGTCAATGTCCTCTCCGCCGTCCGATCCTTCAAGGACGGATCTGATGTAATCTCTCTCTTTCTCTCTCTCTCTCTCTCTCTCTCTCATCTCTTCTCTTTGTATGTTGATGTTTGGGAGGTGAAGTGCAGATTTTCGATGGGATATTTCGGTGTTACGCGGTCCTGATTGCTTTATTGGTTGTGTTGGCGGAGACGGAATGGGGATTCATGGTCAAGTTCTGGAAGGTTCCTCTTTGTCCACCTTATTTTTCTTCTGAAATACCATTTTTTGATTTTTTTTTTAATTCTGATTTATGGTATCGAAAGATGTGGCATTATGATTGCAAAACATGCGTTAATTCTCTGTATTACCAAAGTAAGAATATTGTTAAGTTTTCATTGATGTTGAGCTAAAATGCCTAAAATACCCATGCACTCGTTAGGGCCTCTGGAAACTCCCAATTTATGACTTTTTAGGTATTAAGCCCGTTTATTGAATGGCATGTTTAGTTCGCTGATTCAAGTTTTTAATTTGAATTGAGATGTGACTTTATGTGAAAATTTTTTACTGTAACAAAAATGTTAGATGTAACTGTTTCTGAAAGTTTTTTATTATAGTAAAATTTAAATTTTAAACTCTAATCGGTGAATTGAACGGGGCCTTCACCGATTCGAGTTTAAAATTTAAGTTTTGCTACAGTAAAAAGTTCTCAAAAATAATCACATCTAACTTTTTTGTTATAGTAAAAAGTTCTCACATAAAATCACATTTAACTTTTTTGCTACAATAAAAAACTCTCATATAAAATCACATCTCAATTTGAATTACAAACTCAAATAAAGGGAATATTAAAAATTGTTGGTGCCGTTTTCTAATTTCAGTATTCAATTATTATTATTATTATTATTTTTTATTTTTGCAGGTTTTGGAGTATTGGGCTGGTAGGGGCATGCTGCAGATCTTGTACGTCATTAGTAAGAAATAGAACAAACTGTAGTACATCCCAACAAAAAGAACAAGTACGGAAATTTAAAAGAAAAGGGAAAAAAAAAAAGGCGAAAGGCTTACACAAAGTAAAAAGCAACAAATAAAAACATTGGTGGTCCATATTTTGTTTACTAACCCAGCTTAAATTTGACAAACATCCCTTATCCAACTATGAATGTTGGGAAAGATTTCTTTTTCTATTCGTTCTCAAATTATTAGGGCCCGTTTAGTTCGCTGATTTGAGTTTTTAATTCGAGTTGAGATGTGATTTTATGTGAGAGCTTTTTACTGTAACAAAAAAGTTAAATGTGATTGTTTGTGAGAGCTTTTTACTGTAGCAAAACTCGAATTCTAAACTCGAATAAGCGAAATGAACGGGGCCTTAATAGGTTCTTTCTTTTATTTCAGTTTGCAAGTTGCATTAGGTTGATGTAGTTACATACATAATAACTTAAGGCCCCGTTCACTTTGCTGATTCGAGTTTAGAATTCGAGTTTTTCTACAGTAAAAAGCTCTCACAAACAATCACATCTAACTTTTTTGCTACAGTAAAAAGCTCTCACATAAAATAATATCTCAACTCGAATTCTAAACTCGAATCAGCGAAGTGAACGGGGCCTAAGTTGGTGCTGGTGATGGTAAACAAATTTATTGACAAAGGACCTTTTCCTTTTTGCCCCCATGTACATTATTATCGCAAATTATCAGGGAATATGAATTTATTACTAACAATTGGAGCTACTTTTTCATTGAAATGTTTGAATAGGCTACAATTATGATTAAAGCAAATTTCATACCTGTCATGCGCTTTTAACATTACAATTTAGTAAACTTTCTGAAGGCGTGATTGTTCACTCCAGCGTTGCAGTGATGACAAGAGCTTTTCCTGACCATTATAGTGATAGGAGGGAACTTGTGCTTCTTCAGAACATATCAAGCTACTTGCTTCTTACTTGTGGTGTAGTCTATGTTATTTCGGTAAGCAAATAACGAATCACCATACTTATTAGATCAAAAGAGATAATATGCGTGTCTTTCAGCTTCACCATGATCAAATTTATTATATGTTTCCTTGGTTGCCTAGATAAGTTATCAGAATATGTCCTAGCCGAACTGGTTAATGCTTACATTGTTATGTGATATTTCGTTTCGTCGTTAAATGATTGAAACTCAACTGACCTGCTAACGCTCTTGATACTGAAATCCTTTAAGAATGACCTAAAAAATTTCTCATTAAAGAATCTGTTTAACTTTTTCATATTTTCTCTTCAGTTTTTTAAATTGTTTTCTTCTTAAAGTTCTAGTAATTTCCTCTTTTTCCACCTTATTTTTCTTCTGAAATACCATTTTTTGATTTTTTTTTATTCTGATTTATGGTATCGAAAGATGTGGCATTATGATTGCAAAACATGCGTTAATTCTTTGTATTAGCAAAGTAAGAATATTGTTAAGTTTTCATTGATGTTGAGCTAAAATGCCTAAAATACCCATACACTCGTTAGGGCCTCTGGAAACTCCCAATTTATGACTTTTTAGGTATTAAGCCCGTTTATTGAAGGACATGTTTAGTTCACTGATTCAAGTTTTTAATTTGAATTGAGATGTGATTTTATGTGAAAATTTTTTACTGTAATAAAAAAGTTAGATGTGACTGTTTCTGAAAGTTTTTTACTGTAGTAAAATTTGAATTTTAAACTCTAATTGGTGAATTGAACGGGGCCTTCACCGATTCGAGTTTAGAATTTAAGTTTTGCTACAGTAAAAAGTTCTCAAAAATAATCACATCTAATTTTTTTACTACAGTAAAAAACTCTCACATAAAATCACATTTAACTTTTTTGTTACAGTAAAAAACTCTCATAAAAAATCACATCTCAACTTGAATTACAAACTCGAATCGGTGCCGTTTTCTAATTTCAGTATTCAATTATTATTTTTTTTTTATTTTTTATTTTTGCAGGTTTTGGAGTATTGGGCTGGTAGGGGCATGCTGCAGATCTTGTACGTCATTAGTAAGAAATAGAACAAACTGTAGTACATCCCAACAAAAAGAACAAGTACGGAAATTTAAAAGAAAAGGGAAAAAAAAAAAAAGGCGAAAGGCTTACACAAAGTAAAAAGCAACAAATAAAAACATTGGTGGTCCATATTTTGTTTACTAACCCAGCTTAAATTTGACAAACATCCCTTATCCAACTATGAATGTTGGGAAAGATTTCTTTTTCTATTCGTTCTCAAATTATTAGGGCCCGTTTAGTTCGCTGATTTGAGTTTTTAATTCGAGTTGAGATGTGATTTTATGTTAGAGCTTTTTACTATAGCAAAAAAGTTAAATGTGATTGTTTATGAGAACTTTTTACTGTAGCAAAACTCGAATTCTAAATTCGAATCAGCGAAATGAACGGGCCTTAATAGGTTCTTTCTTTTATTTCAGTTTGCAAGTTGCATTAGGTTGATGTAGTTACATACATAATAACTTAAGTTGGTGCTGGTGATGGTAAACAAATTTATTGACAAAGGACCTTTTCTTTTTTGCCCCCACGTACATTATTATCGCAAATTATCAGGGAATATGAATTTATTACTAACAATTGGAGCTACTTTTTTATTGAAATGTTTGAATAGGCTACAATTATGATTAAAGCAAATTTCATACCTGTCATGCGCTTTTAACATTACAATTTAGTAAACTTTCTGAAGGCGTGATTGTTCACTCCAGCGTTGCAGTGATGACAAGAGCTTTTCCTGACCATTATAGTGATAGGAGGGAACTTGTGCTTCTTCAGAACATATCAAGCTACTTGCTTCTTACTTGTGGTGTAGTCTATGTTATTTCGGTAAGCAAATAACGAATCACCATACTTATTAGATCAAAAGAGATAATATGCGTGTCTTTCAGCTTCACCATGATCAAATTTATTATATATGTTTCCTTGGTTGCCTAGATAAGTTATCAGAATATGTCCTAGCCGAACTGGTTAATGCTTATATTGTTATGTGATATTTCGTTCCGTCGTTAAATGATTGAAACTCAACTGACTTGCTAACGCTCTTGATACTGAAATCCTTTAAGAATGACCTAAAAAAATTTCTCATTAAAGAATCTGTTTAACTTTTTCATATTTTCTCTTCAGTTTTTTAAATTGTTTTCTTCTTAAAGTTCTAGTAATCTTGCCTATGCAATTGGTGGTTATTGAGGTCGTATACATCTCTTAATATCTTAAGCTTCCATATCCAATCACTGTGGATGGGCTTGATTCTCTCCTTTCTTCTTCCGTCCCTTGTAGAGAAAAACTAAAACTAATGATCTGATCACTTGATTTCTTTTCGAGTATTAAGGGAATCCTATGCATTGGCTTCCTTAAACGTGCTCGCCAGCAGAAAGAAATTTCGAGGGAGCAGGCAGTAAAGGATCTAGAGGTAATTAATCATACCGTTTTTCTGAGGTCATTTGCATTATTATCTATACACGCATTCCAGTATGCCTTTTACTCGTCGTGTTTGCTACCATATGTTTGTAAGTACAGGTATAGGAATTTAATTTTACATATGACGTTGATATTTAATGCAGTTTACTCAATCGTTGTCTACTTCTACCGTTCTGTTTATGAATTTTGGGTTTCTTTGAACAAATAGGCTTGTCATTCTGAGCTTAAATATTTACTTGTGGCGACTTTGATGTGTTTACAACCCCAGGAATTGGAGAGGCGAAGGGGGGAACTTGAACAATTGCTTATTGAGGAAAGAGTTTGAGAGAAGTTGCGAGTCTACCGAAATTTGTACTGTTATTTAGGTTGCTAGAGGCAAGAAACCAGACTTTAGTTGCCCTTTTATATGAACTGGATGTAAGAATCTGCTGTCGGTTTGTTTTGTTAATTTGTAACGCTTGACTGAACCTATTATTTCTGTAAATGACTTGTACAGTGAACCTGAAGTCCCTTGGCTGTACTTATTTTCTCATCTACGCTTGAGTTTCGACTAATAGTAGAAACACTGAATTAAACTATTTTAGGGCTTCGGCCTGAATGAGATGTGCATTACTCTATAATGTACTTCTATGTTGATGTACTGACGTACCAAATTTTGTTGCCTTGCCCAAAACTCATGATTAATATGAAAAAAAGGTTGCTCGCTATGATCTTTATATCTTACTGTAGACCCCAGCTTCAGAAATGAACAATTTGTTATGGTTGCAAACTCAAAACGTTTTTGACTATTGGTGAGTTTGTTTCGTAAGTTTAAACTACGGCTCAAATTTTTTTGCTATAAACATTAATTTCTCTCACAAAATTTAACCTATGAACCAAACAGGTTATATTTGTTTCTTGATGCGGTGGTTTGCTCAAACTCTTGTACGGCACCTCCCAGTGGAAATCTCTTGGAATCTACGCAAAAGCAGTCAACAAGCACAACATCTGTACGTTGGTGTGGTGCTTGCTGCAAGCACTTTGATGCTGAATGACTGAGAGTGTAGGTGGGTTCAGGTTCATGTAATCATTCATGTCTTTGCTTGCTTACTTTGTGGGCTTGAACCGTTTTGCCCCAGTGTTTTTTCTTACAAAATTTTGAATTTTAGTTCAAATTTCACAGGAAATGTGTTGGCTCATGTCCCGTCCCATGGCTTGATTCACTTTGCTCCCTTGCAGGAAATGTGGGGAGTACAACACTTGCACTCATTTAGGGTGCGTTCGTTTGGTTGATTAAACTGGAGTTTGCCCAACTTAGATTGAGTTTTGGGCTTAGTCCACCGTTCGGTAATCTAAACTCAAATCAATACTCGAGATAGAATTGGAGTTATGAAACATTAGCTACCCCTTGAATTTTAATAACTCGAATCTGTCTGCTACAATGTAGATTCTCGACATACTGCTTTTCACATGCGCGTACAGTGTCATCCCTCCTTCGTGCTGGTTATTGCTTGGCTCACGAGAGGCCCCTCCTTTGTTTGGTCAAGACACTTATACTGCGCCGATTTCATGGCTGCGCCGCCGTATTTGACCACGATGGTCTTGCCGCGGAACTTCTGGATGAACGGCAGAGACTCCAAGAGGATGTCGACTCGGAGTTGACCCGGCGTGGCCGTGACTGAGTTGGCGGGGGTCTCATTTTGTTGTTCTTGGACCGAGTTGGTGGCGGCGGCGAGGAGAGGTTGGGGATTTTCACGGCGGAGAGAGAAAGCGAGATTAGGGATTGTGGAGTGGCTTTCGGGGGATTTTTGGGTTTTGGAGGAAGGGAATGAGGCTGAAGGGATTGGAGAGGGTTTTACCAGTGCTTTAGCTGCTAACATGGTGTTCCTTTTTTTTTTCTTATGAGGTGTTGAATTTGTCTCAGGAAAGTGACGAAAAATGTGGGAAAGCTGGTTTCTTAGATAGAGAGGGGGTGGCAGTAGACAACGGTAATTATTTTGGGGTACTTACGTTCTTTTTCTTAGTACGTACGTGTGTTAAAATTGGAGTTTCTTTTTTGTCAAAGTGAACACAAAACTCAAATTCAACATTTACAAACTATTCAAGTGAACACACAACTCAAATTTCAAATATAATTCTAATTAAACTCACTTTTTTAACTCTAATCTTGAATTTGGAATCGCTGAAACGAACGCCCCTCTTAATTCCTTTCTTTGATCCTTACAAAAGCTTATCGGACTTAGACTTTGGATGTCACACCCCTTTGAGTGTCCACGATAGTGGTAGGCGTTCTCATTGTAGCAAAGACGGTGCAGACATGTGGTTGTTACAACAATGTCAAGGTAACAATATGGTAAACTTAATCAAATTTAGGTTAGGATTAAATAATCAATATTAACAAAAGTGGAGCTATTTGGCATCTGAGCCCCAAAGAGCGTCCTAGACATAACATTAACTTTTTTTTTTTTTTTTGGTTAAAAACAAAAATTAATTTACTAGATTCTTCTTTGGAGACTGGCGTCAATGATCGGGGACGGTAATTTTTGTTTGTTACAAATAAAAAAATTATTTACTAGATTCCTCTACGGCATCTTCTAAATTGGAGATCACCAAAAGGTCATTTGCCTCTATAATGAAAATTTAACCATATTTAAATAGAAATGTGACTACCTTTCTCTTTACCGGTAGGATGAAGAATAATAACCGTTGAAAATGCATCGTGTGGCTAATTTTGAATGGGCGTATTAATATTGATAAAAATCTTGTTGTAGGTAGTGATTGATTATTACATTTTGATTACGTTTAGTACGAAGGTTTAAATCAGAGTGATTTTAATTTTAAAACTAGAATTATGATTTATGATTTGAATTTAAAGTTTAAATCATAGTTCTGGAACTGAAATCAAAACTATGCGTTTAATTCTAAGATTTGTGCCGTGGTTCGAATCATGATTTGTGATTCGTTACAATGTTTTCTTTCATAAAAAAACACACGTAAATCAAGAATGGTTTTGAATCATGATTCTAAATCCATCAACCAAACGTCATCGGCCATCCAAAATTAAAAGGAGAGGTGATTTTATTTTTTAAAATAGTTCTAGTTTAAGACATCACATCAAAAATTAAATATTAAATTAGAACCATTCAAATTAAACAGTAATTTTTAAGAACTATTTTTTACTTTTTACAAACAAAAATAAATTATCATAATTCTGATTTTAAAACCCTTGTACCAAACACAACTCTTCTTTTACAATTCTATAATTACAATACCACACCAATATTTCATGAAATTTCAGTTTCTAGCCAACTAAAATCTCACCATAGATCTAAATCAGCTTTAGATCATAGCCCTTCAACCATAACCCTAACATCAGAAAATTTACATCCAAGAGGACTTCCCACCGCCCAGCCTCCATCGGAGCAACTCCAATCTCCTCAGCTCCGCTCCGGTCGCTGATACCTCCCCTTCCCTTTCGCCCTCACCGCCACCCAGCCTCCCAACGACAAGGGTGGGGCGTAGTGGATCTTCGGTGGTTGGCTGGGCGGCGGTGAGGGCGAAAGGAAAGCTGGGGTGGAGATTAAAGGAAGATTTAATATGGAGATTGATGGAATGCTCTCAAGATTGTGGATCTTCGGTGGGACTGTGGGATAGAACACTTTTGTTGGTTGTTGACCAACGGAAAGCTTGGGAGAAAGATGCACGACAATGGAAGTAAAGAAAATGGAGACTGATCTCAAAATTGTTAGGGTTAATAATTGAACGGCTAAGATCTAAAGTTGATTAAATTGATGGTTGAGATTTAATTAGATGTAAAATTTAAATTTTATAAAATATTGAGGTAGTATTATAATTATAGAACTTAAAAAGAAGAGTATTATAAAATGTATTTGTGCTTATCTTAGTTTCCATGCGCTCTATCAATTTGAACCCTTGTTAATAATTTGACGGCATACATTTTGCGTCCTACCGGCAGTGAAAAATACATCCCCTATTATAGAAATCCCTTTTGATATTTTTTAATTTTTAAAATTTATTGGGTTTTTACTTATAAATAATCTAATCATATTATAATTACTTTCAAAGGAAATTTTGAGAACTTAAAAAAAATTTGTCATTAAACTGAAAATCATTGTCATAAGTTCTTAAGAAAAGTCATTTTCTCATATTTATTTATTTAAAATATAATTTTAAAAAAAGAATTGTTATTCTTAAAGGAAAAAAATGTGTAACAATCATTTATAAGAGTTGTTTTATTAGCTATTTCTAAAAAAAATAAAAATAACACATCGTTATTATATAACAAATGAGGCGAGAAATTGTATTTCTATAAATATGGGTTAATTTTTGTATAGCATATGGGGTGAGAAATAACATAAGGGTTATTTTTGTAATTATGTTCCTTGTATTCAAGTTATAATTAGATATGGGACGACACATATAGGGATTGTTCTTTTGCAACGAAACTCAGAAAAAGTTTGAAATTGAGTTATAACTTTATTCAAGTTCATGTTCTTTTGTAAAATTTGAGTTTGAATTCGAATTTGAACTCGAGTTTAAACTCGAGTTTGGGGCTAAACTCGAGTTTAAAAGTTTCCTCTTTAACTCGAGTTCATAAACTCGAACTCAAATTAATGAACAATATTTTCAGAAAAAATTTGAAATCGAGTTATAATTTTATTCAAGTTTATGTTCTTTTGTAAAATTTGAGTTTGAATTCGAATTTGAACTCGAGTTTGGGGCTAAACTCGAGTTTAAAAGTTTCCTCTTTAACTCGAGTTCATAAACTCGAACTCAAATTAATGAACAATATTTGTTCTATTCTTAAAAATGCCATAACTTTTTTGTTTTAATTTTGATTGAGATGATTTGTTTTTCTATGCATTCACAACTAAAAGACGAATAAAACTCCACCTATATACCATAATTATGAATACAAATTTAAGTTTTGACTCATTCAAACACAAACTCAAATAGATTCTCAATTCAAATCATAACTCAAATGTACACATCCAAACACAAACTCAAGTTACAACTTCAACTCATGTTACAACTTAAACTCAACTCAAGATCATCATTCAAGTCACCCTAACTCAAAAATACAAATGAACGAGATTTTCGGTAAGAGTAAATGAGAGCCTTTAAATTGTCCTCTACCAGTAGAGACAAAGTACATCTTCCATTATTAGGCCTGTAAGTCGGCCGGATAAGATCAGCCTTGGGCTTGAAATTGGGCCGAACCGCAATGTGTGGGCTGAGAAAGATTTGGACCGCAACACTTCTTTAAGCCAACAAACCCGTAACTTTTCATATTACCTCGGGTAGGCTCGGGGTGACCGGGTTGGTCAGATTAGGCCTTGACGTTGGGGTTCTTGCAATTAAGCCCATTATCATTGGCCAGAGAAAACGTTGGGATTGGGCTTATGTTGTGTGTGTCCGAAAATAGCTGTGTTGTGTTGTGTGTGTTCGAAAGTAGCCGTGGTCAAAGAAGACGTTGGAATTGGGCCAAAGAAAACATTAAATTTAGGGTTGATTTCTTTCTATGTGTTGATAAATTCGGCCGGGTAGGGGCAATATCGGGTTTCTTGAATCTATCCCGTGACCCTACCCGCACTTTGTGAGTTGGGCATTATTGCTACCGCAAAAAAAAAAAAAAAACCGGGTAAGGGCAATATCGGGTTTCTTGAATCTACCCCGTGATCCTACCCGCACTTTGTGGGTTGGGCATTATTGCTACCGCAAAAAAAAAAAAAAAAGAATCCCACTATTTCGGAGCTCGGGCAGGTTCGTCGGGTTTTGGCTTGAATTCTTATGCCCAATCTCCCTTTAAAAAAATAAGAGCTTAAAAAAAAAACCAAATAGAAAAGCAAATTTCCCACTTTGGCCCTACCTCTCTGCCAGTGCCAAGCAGATTTCAAACCTACAAAATCACCGCCTGATTCCCGCCTCTCTCTCTCTCTCTCTCTCTCTCTCTCTCTCTCTCTCAAGTGGCGCATTTCTTACTCCGTTCACAGGTACATTTTCCTTCATGATGAACTTTTCCGTTAAATTCCTGAGGTTCGTTTTCTTCGCGTTTTGTTCTCCACTAAAATTGCAGAAAAAAAGACGACTGGAATCTCTCTCCGTTGTTTTCTTTCGATTGGATGTAGTCAGTGTAGAATACTCTCAAACAATTAAGCAAAAAAAAAAAAAAAGAAAGAAAAAGAAAAGATTCAAATAATTTCTTGCTATAGAAGTTCACTATTCAGATTTCCTCCTTAAATTGGGTCCTTTGAACATATAACTTGAAACATACACGCATACTTTCTTTCCATGATCTTTATTTATTACTCCTTGTTTTTTTGTTAATTGTTATATCATATTTTCTTTAATACAATCTGTTGATTTTTCGGAGTTATTTTTTCGGAAGATCTAAAAAATTGTTGACTCTCTCTCTCTCTCTCTCTCTCTCTCTCAAGTGGCGCATTTCTTACTCCGTTCACAGGTACATTTTCCTTCATGATGAGAATCTCTCTCCGTTGTTTTCTTTCGATTGGATGTAGTCAGTGTAGAATACTCTCAAACAATTAAGCAAAAAAAAAAAAAGAAGAAAGAAAAAGAAAAGATTCAAATAATTTCTTGCTATAGAAGTTCACTATTCAGATTTCCTCCTTAAATTGGGTCCTTTGAACATATAACTTGAAACATACACGCATACTTTCTTTCCATGATCTTTATTTATTACTCCTTGTTTTTTTGTTAATTGTTATATCATATTTTCTTTAATACAATCTGTTGATTTTTCGGAGTTATTTTTTCGGAAGATCTAAAAAATTGTTGAAAACAGAGCAGATATGAGATAAATAGTGATAGGATTGACCAGAAAAACTCTGTAAATCATTCATACTCACTTTTCCAGCTTAATTTTGGGTGATTCATTTTGGGTTATTTGTGAATTGAGTTTGGTCAAGGGATATGAAAATAGAGTTTTAATTATTCAATTGCCCTCCGACGACTCTCTCTCTCTCTCTTCTTTTTGTTTTTAAGTTTTTGTCAAACCCATGATGGTATTCTTTTTCCTTAATTGAAATTCTTACGGGAAGCAGTAGTAAATATAACATATGGACACATTATTCATTTAGAAAATCCCAGCAATTTAGACAAATTGAAAAGAAAATTATTTTTGAACTTTGGTTAAAGAAGGGCTCTCTATTTATCTTTATTATTATTATTAGTTTTAATTTATCACTTCATTGTACTCTTTGAGTTATGATATTGATAAATCTGTTGCGTGTCTTCATCTCGTGGGTGGCTATGGCATGGCATGATAGATGAGAATTTGCTCACAGAGAAATGCTAAATTCAGAGTGACTAGTGCAAGTGCATGATCTCGACTGTAGAAATAAGCAGTCCAGATGGTGCACTTGTGCCAATCGCGAGTACAGTTAGCATTCCTCTTGTTTGTATTAAGTCATGATCCAAGTGTTGACTATGTAACATGTTTCTTGCTTTGTCTTTTAAGATTTACCTGCATTAGGGGTCTTCAGAAGCTTCATTTGTTTAGAGGAAGGAAAATGGAGGATGTGTACAATGAACTAGATTCTGTCAAAGCTGAGCTAGAGAGGCTCAAGGCAGAGTTTCAAATCAAGACAGAACTATCTGAGAGCTTGAAGAAAGCCAACAGTGAGCAGTTACTCAAGTTTAAAGAAGCTAAACAGCAGATTGAGAAACAATCCGAAGAAATAAAGGCCAAGTGTGAGGAAATTGCTGAAGCAAGAAAACTTTCTGAGAAGCTTGAATCTTGTTTGCAAGAAAAGGAATTCTTTCTTAGGCATTTGGGTTCTGTGAATGAGAGAGTCAAAGATGATTTGGAGCAGAGATTGAGAACTTTGGAAGGAGAAAATAGAGATTTGGTTATTGCTTTAGATGAAGCAACAGCTAGAAACAAAGAATTGGAGCGGGATGTGTGTGCGAGTAAGGAGCAGATTGAGGGCCTTAAAAGCCTTTTATCTGTTACAGAGAAGAAGTGTTCGGAAGCTGAGCAAATGTCCCAAGGAGCCAAAGAGTTGAGGCAGAAAGATGAGGTGATAGTTAAACTAGAGGAGGAAAAGGCAAATTTTCAGGATCAATTGAAGTGGAAGAAGGAACAATTTAAACATCTTGAAGAAGCTCACAAAAGGCTCCAAGACCAGTTTCAGACGAGCAAGGAGGATTGGGAGAGGGGAAAATCAGCATTGATTGAAAAGGCTTCTTCATTGGAGAAAAGGCTGGATTCTCAAACTAGAATTGCGGAAAGTCTTCAATCCCGTTTGGAGATGTGCAACCACGCATTAGCTCATGAAGAAAGCAAGAGGAAATCTTTGGAGGTTCAAGTGTCTGATTTTGAGTCTTGTTTTGAGAATGTCTTTGCCCAGTTTCAGGAAGAAAAGTCAGAGTACCAAAGACTAATTGTTCAAAGAATTGAAGAGATTGCAAAAATGCGAAGTACATTGGGAATGAATGAGACTCTTGCAAAAGAAATGGAATTCAAAATTGTGCACCTTGAGCAAGATAATCGGGAACTAATGGTAACTCTTAAAGAACTTCACGAGGCTCAGAATAGAAATGGTGGAGCCACTTTTTCTGCAAAACTGAATAACAAGCTTAGACGCTTAGAACAGGTTCACAGTGAGTGCTCTGCAAAGCTGATAGAAAAAGAATCTGAATTGCTTTCTCAGATAGAGAAGATCAAAGGAGATGTGGATAGTTACAAATCTGAATTGGAGGGTAAAGAGGAAGAAATAAAGAAGCTTCAGATGGAGGTTGAAAGTTCTCATTCTACAATTCGGCTTTTAAATGAAGAGATTTCATTAATACTAGAAGTCTTTAAATCAGAACTGTCTGAGGCCTACTATACAACATATAATGTGAAAGATGAAATGGAGCTGTTCAACAATGAGAAGGAAGAAAAGATTTCTCTGCTCATAGCCAAGTTGGAGACGAGTTTAAGTGCTCTAGATATTGCTCAACTTGAACTCGAGGAAGAACGCAATAAAGTAGAAGGCTTTACAGAGAGGGTAAAATCATTTGAATTTATGAAGCAACAATGGCTTCTCACAGAGAAAGAGCTTGAAAAACACAAAACCTTGCTTGACGAATCTACTGGGGCACAAGTTAACTTGCAAAAGGAACTTCAGATGGAAAGTACACTCAACAATAAGGAACTTCAGATGGAAAGTACACTCAACAATGGGAAAGAACACCTTCTGGGAAATGAGAAGACGCAAATTTTTAAGAATGAGAGGGAAAACCTTATCTGCATAATCGAAGAGAATGTCAGAAAACATGAAGATCTGCAGCTGCAAATTGAAGATCTAGAATCTAGATTGGCAGAAAAAGCAGAGGACATGGAAGCTTGCCTACAAGACAAAGAGAACTTAGTCCAAACTGTGAAGGAAAAGGATATTTGCATTGACAGTCTGCAAAAAGACATTGCTATGCTGAAGGAGTTGAGAACTAGAGAATTAGAAGCTGTAACCATCGCTCGGTTGGTTGTAGAAAGAGCTTTTATGGAAGAAAAAGAGATGCTTTTAAAGTTCATTGATGAGAAAGAGCAGACGATAACAAATCTCAAGGCACTGGCAACCTCACTAGAGCAAGAATTGACAAGTGCAGTTATGTCCTCCTTTACAAATGTCATAGAAAACCAGGTGAGGATTGATGCGCTTTCTGAAGGTTTAGATAGGGGGAAGTCAGTCACATATCTAGAGATAGAAGAGAAGAACAAGTTGATTATTCATTTGGAACAAGAACTACGCAGTTTGCGCCAGAGATTGACAAGTTCCGAGGAATCCTTCTTTTCCCTGAAACAAGAAGTAGAGCAGCTTCAAGCATTAGTGAAAACCAAAAAACTGGAAACCGAAAACATGATGGATGAGCAAAGGAGAATGGATGGGATATTGAAAGAGCTTGAGTTCAATAAAGGCGTTCTTCTTCAAGACATCATGAAGTTGTCAACAGAAAGGGAAAACTTATTGGTTTATATTCAGAAAGTCTGCGATCACATTGGCAAGTTTTTGAGCGACGATGTTGAAATGATGAAAGTTCTAGGGAAAATTTTTCCCAGGCCTGAAGAAGAGACTGAACCAACTATGGATGGGCACAATGAGCTCTATGATTCTACTGGAGAGAATGTTGATACTTCTTTTTTGGCCACAACTAAGAAACTTGAAGCAAATAAAGATGAAAGGTTGCCATTGAAAGAGCTCAACCAGAGGCAGATATAATTGAAGGGGGCATTTTCATGAGGAATTTGGCACAAGGTAATTTACTACTTTTTTCAGATTGGCAATATTATCTGGTAGACTGGTCTTTAACAAAATTTATTTAATGCGCATTATGTAGAGTGCTGAAAGCTTAAATGTACATGCAGGCAAAATTCATTTTTGCGAAACCTTTTAACTCAATTTAAACATAGTGCTATTAGTAGCTATTATCGTGGCAGAAATGAAAAATTGGTGGCGCTTAAGGCATCGTGATTTTTTAAAGGCGTCGTGCTTTTTTAAGAAGTAAAAGAGTAAGATTTTCCTAAGCTTTAGCGCATAGTGGAAGCATACTTTCACAATTTTCATATATAAGAACAATAGTCTTTCAGTATGGCATCCACTATATATACTTCATCTCTTAAGGAATTTAACCACGAGACGTTCTTCTGTGTACAGTTTCTGCTGCAAAATGGGTGTTAGGAGGAAGCTGAATTTCTGTATTTTTGGAACTCCGAAACGTTTCGAGATAATGGATTTTTGAGGAAGAACCAACGTTGATGAAAGGAAATTTCGATGTTTGCATGTTCATTTCATTTGTATGATCTATTATTAGCTACCACAAAGGGGTTTGGTTGAAATCGGGACTCCATTCGTGATCATCAGGAAATTTCAATATTGTTTGATTTCTTCAAACTCCATGGACTCCACACTCCATAATGGTTATACATTGTATCTTATTTTCACAATCAGGCACTGCTTATTGTTGCATAATTCTGAACATATTGATCATGGTTTATTAAAGATACGTGCTATACATAGGAACACCTGAATTAAGCCATATTTTCATTTTATTATCTAACAAATATTATTGTCTCCCACCTCTTATCAAAACTTGAAACTTCTAGAAAAAGTCTGACAGGTAAAATGGGTATAGAAGGATGTGGTCTCCTTAACATTGCTTCCTGCGTTGATTAACACTGTTTTGTAGGAAGGGAAGGAAACAAAAGGGAGAGAGAAAATTTTGTTAATGTTTTATTTTGCTACTTGTTAAATTACGGTTGTTTGGCATAATAGGATTAGGGAGGCAACAAATAGAACTACCTCTTGTTGTTTGGTATTGAAAGTGAAAGTGGAGGGAAAGTAGTATTATTTTCCAATTATTTTTCTTATGTTTAAGGATTATGCTAATATACTACAATAATTTGTATTTTTAGGAGTTTATCCTCTTTTTTTTTTTTTTTTTAAAGTTTTCTCAAATAACTCCCTTGTTTTTGCTTTCTTTCTTCCAAAAAAGGCTCCAACCAAACAACACGATTTCACAATTTCAACTCCAAAATCCGTCCACCTTTCTTCTCTCCAATTTTCATCACTGCCAATGCGTTCTGTTCGCAAATTTGTATATGGAGGATATTCTGCATTTTAACAGCAAGTTCTTTTATTATTATCATTATTATTATCATCATCATTATTATTATTATTATTATTATTATTATTATTACTACTACTACTACTACTACTTTTACTGCTACTATTAGTACTACTATCTAAGCATTCATCTAAAAGAAAATTCTCCTTTTAATCTCCATTTGTTGCATCGTTGGTTGCCGTATCTTTGATGAAAGATCAGCAAGCAATCATAAATCCATGTAGGTATCGCTAAAAGTCCAAGCCCACGGCATACTTCCACATTTGCAGAATTTCCAATAAGACACTATCATTTAGTTAACTGATATAGCAAAGAGATTTGGGATACTGATAATAATAATAATAACATTTTTTTTTTTTGAAAGTATCATAATGATCAGTATATTGTTTACAGATGACACTCCCTTTTGTAGGAACATGTTGAAGACAAAGTATTCAAGAATGCCTTCCTCCAATTGATACCAAAAATCATTAATATCTTAATGTTGCCATAAAAAAATGCTACCCGAAAATACACGAGTTTATTTCTAATTCCCATGTCGTAACTGGAACGGGAAATACAGATCTCAGCATCTCTGATATACTCATTCCTTCTCATTTTTCTCAGATGAACTTGAATTTCCCACATATTTTTTGAGCCATCTCTGCTTGTTCTTTTCAGAAGTATTCAAATTTTGAGAGTATTCTGTTAGACCCTGCCTTAATGCTCCAAGATTCACACCGTTGCTGACCAAAATGCTTGTTACCCCCATTTTCGAAACCTGTAATTAGCGAAGCACAAGCTTTAAGAACATATTGACAAATGCCATGGAATTTTTTGAGGTCACTAGAGATCGATAAGATCGACCTATTTAACTTAAGTGATGCTTACTTTTGAACATGTGACAGTGGTAAACATACACTTTTTTCTTGATTGAAAAGAGGACAAAACAAAACAAGTTTTACCGCTTGGATGTTCCTATTTTCGTCATCAAAGAAGAGCATAGAGCTGTAGGGGACCCCGGTTCTTGAATGAATCTTCTGGAAGTGTTCTGTTTTGTGGGTCCAACTAGAAAAAATCTCCTGCATAATCAAAAGAAAAATGGTTTTATGTGTAAGTGAAAGAAAGATGACTCGCAATAGATATGATCCTAATTCAGTTCATCTCATAATTACAACACAAGCTATCCAAACCATCAACAGCAAGACAAATCTCACTGTAGTCTGATTGTTTCGCTGGATATTTCCTCAAGTTAAGAAGTAACACATATAACAAACACAATCTGGGCTAAATATTAAACACCCTTATCAAAATACAATCACGGCTATTAGAAAATAAGCACAGCTAATATATATAACAAATTAGGTACACTGCTGCATAGTAAAGTTCTCATTCATTACACTATTCTAGAGCCAATGAGTAGGCTTGATTTACTGAAGTTCCTCTTACTAAGGAAAACTTATTATTATCTCCTTCTTAATCCTAATGAAAACAAAACAAGAATAAAATAAAATGAAGATAGAATTCGAAAAGAAAAGAACAAAAAGTAAAATGATGGGCCAGTCTCCCTTGCTGACCTTGGCTACAAACATAGAGGTAATATTCAGTTTGTCAAGAAATGTCTTAGCTATATCTGCAGTAGGCGACCTAGAAGCAATGGCAACATCAACACCCTTTTCCTTGAAGGCATTCAAAACGCCTCTAGCGTGGGGATACAAAGACGGCATTTCGCGCTTCGACCTACATTCACTGTAGAAATATTCAGATGCAACTTGTAAGTTGGTTGATTATAATTACAATAATACTCAAAAACATTTTCAGCGAAAACATGTTAAGCTATTCCATAATGTTAAATATTTATTCCCAATCCTCAAAATTGGGGGTGCTAAATATATGCCCTCATTATACAGGAAAAAATCACCACTTGTGCAGAAAACAAAATGATTAGGGATATAAAGCATAAAGGCATTAATATTCAGAAGATGCTCAAATTTTAGCATAAATCCTACTCTGTTCTTTCTTATTGGACACTGAAATTTAGAAGTTGCATTGCATAACAAAATAAACTCTATATTTAACACGACCATTACATGAACACTAATAAATAATAATTACAATCAAATTCTTAATGAAGAAAGGCAATGATAATAAAAATCACAAGAGGAAAATGATATAAACGAAGTTAACATAAAAACTTCCACAAACAATATAAATTTGTGTGTGTGTGTTGATCACCTATAGCAAGTCTTTAACTTTAAAAAAAAAAATTAAGGAAGAAAAAACTGCAAATTAGATTAAATTGAAAAATATGCTAAGTGGTGAAAAAAGGTCCGATTCTGGAATTAACTAAAGAAATCCAAAATTCTCGTATCTGGGTTGGTTGGTTATGATGCTTTTATAAAGACCAACATAAGAAAAAACGAATTTCTTTAGTGGATTTTATCGGAAAGCAAACAAGAGGGTAGGTACCAGTAGAAAGGCCAGAGAGTATAATCGAGATCGAAGACGATCAATCTCGGGAGGACTTGAAACATTCCAATTATCTGCATAGCTTCTGTTTTTACCCTTTCGTCTCCCATCTCTCTCTCTCTCTCTCTCTCTCTCTCTCGGAGTTCAGAGAACAGAGAAAGAATGGGAAGCTCCGGAAGTCGCAACTGAATGCAATATTCTATTGGTTTTTATTAGCCAAAATAATAAATAAATAATTAAGAAATGAATCCTTTTCCAAAAAAGAAAAAAAAAATTAATATAATGTTATAAAATAAATGAAAATGGCACAAAAATCAACTATAAAGCAAAGACACAAAAGAAATATCAACTATCAAGTATCATTTTGTATTCTTTCCGTTCAAATACATGCTCATACGTACACTATTTATAGGTCAAGGTTAGGGCCAAAATCAGCATCGTGGACAGTATTGGAGAAGAAAGTCGACTGAAGATAAGATCGACTCGAGATGACTGAAAAAGCGCGATGATAGAAGATCTGTGAAGACCGCTGTAGATAAAGTAAGAAAGAAGATTCGTTGGAGTTAGAGGTCATGAAACTCAATCTAGTAGAATCCCACATTAAAAGCACGAATCAAATCAATAAAGATAAAAAAGAGAAATGTAGCCGTAAACCAAATAAAAAAACAATGAAAGACAAAAGTTAACTCAAAGAAAAAAGGAAAACTAACATTCTCCTATAAAAAACGGATGAAGATCACGAATTAGACATCTCATTCATGACATATAGACCTCATTCTCTATGTATTCTCCCTCTCTAGATTCTCTCTCTAAATTCTTTTCTCCCTTCTCCTTTTCTTCGCTCATTCTAATTGTATTTTTTTACAAGATATAGTGAAACTCCGAAACCCTACAGTGGATGTAGCATTCACATTGACGGTGAGCTATGTGTTCATTTATTTTTCCGCACTTTACATTCTCGTTCTAGCACTCAATCAACTCAAACCGACTTCGATCGATTCACTATCATAGTCGATATCAGAAGTGGTCATTAACCCTGTAAATAAATTTAATTGTAGATTCTGAGCTCTACGATTGTAAACAAAAGTAACAGGATAGGACATAGGTTACATCAAATATAAAGAGAGAAATTATGTTGAGATAATACTTAATATTATGAGGAGAATAATGGAGGATAATGAAATCTAGATGAGAAAATATCTATAACCGTTATAGAATATTAAGGGGTGGCATCCACATATAATTAATTTATAACATATACATAAAAAAAAAGAGATTTATGCAAAAATAAAGGCTGTCGATTGGCAGCTTGTTGTTTCTTTCTATGTTTTTTGCGAGGTTCTTTCTATGACTTATTAATTGTGTCGTTACTTGAACAAGACATCATGTGATGGTAATTTTCTCCATAAGATTACATGTCCTTGAAAAGAAAGATAGAAGTTACATGAAAAAAAAAAAAGAAAGAAAAAAACTACAATAAGAAAACGATGTGGAAGTTGGACATAAATAATAAAGTTGCACAAAACAATAATTAAACTTAAAATTTTCACTAATGTTAGGATTTGCTTTGGTTGGTTTCAAAGTCTCAATTTTTTTTATTAGTTTGGCCTAGAGATGTGAAAATGAGCTAGGTTTGATGGTGGATACGAGTATGGGACGTTTACGACACAACATGACATGATTATTAAATGGACCTAACCCATCTCATTTATTAAATAGGCGGAGTTTGATGTAACTTTTAAGCACGAAATACTCTAAGAACTCGGCGTAATTTTTAAACATGAAGCACTTTAAGAACTCGGCGTAATTTTTAAGCACGAATCACTTATACACGAGCACAAACATAACGCGTTAAAAGCAAAATAAGGGTCCAATTAATGATTATAAAGTATAAAAGTAATTGGGAGAAGGAAGAAAATATGCCAAATTAAATGAATAATAAAAACTAATAGGTCAGGATTTAAAAATAATCAAGTAAATAGGTAATTTAGGTGTAAATCTGGATTTACCAATTAATTACATTACAAAAATGTCCCAGTCTATATACTACTATTATCCCAAACTTCTCTCTCTCTCCCTTCTCCTGCTTTCTCTCTCTTCGAATCATACCAGCCTCTCGACTCTTCCCCTATCGCTCCTTCTCTCTCTTCGACGAGACTCGAGAGGCAGTGATTAACCTCACCGTTGCGAGGCCCAGCACCGCGAAGGCCATCGTGAATCTACAACAATGAGGCGGAACCGGTGTCGTCGCGATGGCGATTTTTACACGACCACGACAGAGCTCAGATCTCCACGATAGAGATGGTGCGAGAAAACCTCCTTTTCGCCGGCGTGATGGAAGCATTGCCGAGACCACGACGGCGGCTCAGATCTGCTCAGATATCCTTGACGCAAGGACGCCGCGACGGTGTTGTCGCACGACGACTAGCAGATCTCCGCAATGAGAGATGGTGGGGAGCTGCACTGTCTAGACGGGAAGTGAGGGGGAGGAGGAGAGAGAGAGCAACCAGCGAGAGAGAGAGGTTGAGAGATAAAAGTAGGAGTGGACATAGAAACATGTTTAGAGAGAGACATATATATAAATAACCGTAGAATTGAAAAATAAAATATTTAGAACTAAAAATGGCTTATTAATTTCTATTGATTGGTCTTTACTTTTAAAAGTTTTTAATGTTGTCTATTTTAGAGTTGTAAGTTGAGGCCGAACCTAAAGGGCTGACTTAAAGCTCGTTATTGTTAGTTTGGGTCCTGTTGATGGTGAATTTTCGTCAATAAAAATAAGCCGGGTTACCTCCAGGTTTCCCGTCAGATTACCGACTTTAATTGAAATTATATGTAAAAGTTTTGTGCCGAAAGTGTTTGTGGTATTTTTTGTGTAATGAACAATATAAGAAAAAATACTTAAAGTAGAAAAACGCAAAGGGTTTATAGTGGTTCACTCTTATAAAATGAAGAGCTACATCCATTGTGGTTGTTTATTCCTTTTGAGATTGTTATAATTTACAAATTGCTCTCTCGTTCTTTTTTCTCAAGAAAGATCAACCTTTTTTCCATATGAGGTTTCTCTCCTTTTATAGCCGAGCTTCCTTCGTTGGAGGAGTTTTCTCGTGTAGGCTGAACAGGCACTCAAGTGGTCTGCCTTTCTAGGCCCAGCTCGTAGCTCACTAATCACTTCTTGCGCACTGTTCACTCAGCCAATTAGTCTCCCATTACGGCTCTGTGCACAACTGTAACCATTTTCTGTCCCCCGTAGGGGCGGTTTAAGGGTTTACATTTAATTCCTGTACTGCGGACATCCCTTACGCAGCTTGCCACGTCAGGCTTTCCCCCAAAAAGCATTCCCCTCGTCGCCAGTGTTGTTTAGCCCAATTGTTCTTCTTGGCGGTAGATTTCTATGTTGTAAGGTCGACGGTCCGACCTGTCGACGTCAGATGAAATCGACGCCCCAAGTCGGGCTTCTTACTCGGGCTCTTAACGACGGGAGGGAAGGGGGTTCCAGACATTGAGGGTTGTTGCTTTGCGAGGAAAGGTTAAGGCCACGTGTCATGTTGTCCTCCCTCCACGTGTCCCCCATATTTTCCCCCATAACAGCTACCCCCCAGGTCGAGGGCTTCTTTTAGACAGCCTCGAGCTTAGGTTCGGTCGTCCTTCCGTGCTTTAGGTGTGGGAAACCGGTCCCGAGCCTTCGCCCGCAATGATGGTCTAGATGCTTCAGATTTTCTTGAGGAACGCAACCGTCGCGTCGGTCATTTCCCTATGTTGACGTGAGGCCTTATTTCGAAAGGACGTATATGAGCCCTTAGATCGCGCCCCTTCATTTTCCCGCCTTTGCTTTGCTGTCGTTCGATCTGGGAAAATTACCCCTTCCGTTGGATCTCCATAAGCTTTATCTGACGATCAGGGGTCGAGGACCTGTTTTTCTTTAAATATCCTCTAAACCGAAGTCATTCTTTCCAAACAAATTCCTTAGAACCGCTGTTACTCTGCCTGAATTTCTCCCTGTGAATCTCCGACTTGTGCTCCCTGCTTCCTTTGGTGCATCGTGAAGTTACTCGGTTTCAAAACTCCGTCCAGACTCCAACTCATCGGTAAGCTTTAATCGTTGCTTTTTTGCGTTGCCGGATGATTTTACTGGCTTTCCCAGTGAATCATAGGTGTTGATATGTGAAATGTAGAAGACAGTAGCTTTTTATGCTTTATTCGACCCACATAGGGTAGTTTTTCCTGCTTCCTGGTTGAATGCGAGTCTGGCTCCTGGGTTCTGGTGAACCTTGGTTGTCGCGAGCATTTGTCGTCACCATTTTCATATGAATGATCGACGTTGTGTTGAGGTGTTTCAGCAATCGTTGTCTAGAATGGTCGTTGCTTAGAATAACTGCCATTTTTTCCTTCCTCTTGACTTAGGATTTTGATGTAGCTTCTTGTCTTTTTTATTACCAGAACAATGGCCTCAAAAAACACCCGTCGAGAGGAACCGTCTGTTGTACGACCAGACTCCCCTTCTGTGGCAGAGATTTCATGGTCATCTTCCTCGTCGGGCTGCGACTCACTGTTGCGGGAAGTCGAGGAACATATGGCCGGCCCAAGCGACGATGGTAGCGATACATATGACAGCGTCTGCCGAATGATCGATGAAGATGTCGATATGAGGCCTTTTACAAGTGGCAGCGTGTGTGGGGTCGCCGCTTCTCTGGTGGATGCCCCGCTAGCTGCTACAAGTGGAGACCCGGATCGGCCTTCCTTCACAGCTGACACTGTGGCGTCGAGAGTCCGAAATAAGGACATCATCCGGGCGGTGAAGGAATGATGCATTGACGGGAGGTGGTTCGAATACCTCCTCCCAGACATGCATTTTAGGACTAGTATGCCGCCGACCGGATACCTCCCTGTCTATACCAGGGCCGTTACTGCGGGGATGACCCTTCCGGTTCATCCCTTTGTAAAAGATTATTGCCAGTTTTATGGCATTTCCCCTGCCCAATTGGCGCCAAATTTTTGGTACTGCTTTGCTGGCGCTTGGATTTTGTGGAACTAGCAGTTTGACATGGATCTTTCTCTGGATGAGTTTAGATTCATGTACAGACTGTGCCATGTCGCCAAGTGCGAGGGGTGGTATTTCCTGAGTGGGCATGGGAGATCTCAGCCCAGATTTGGCAAGTTGATATTGGGCATTCCCTCGTCGTCACATGGGTGGAAACTCATGTTTTTTATGATACGTGGACCCTTTAACTTCCATCCCAACGACTACTTGCCTCGCCGAAGGAAGGTGCAAGCGTCGTTTGGGAACATGGGTGAGACTTTGATTCCCTTTCTTTCACCTTACCTCGCTTTCTCCCTTCTTATGCTGACAGTCTTTTTATCCTACAGTCAGTCAAGACCGGCCGAAGTTTTCTGGAAACAGCTTGGCGAGGATTGAGAAGGCCTTCTCGTTCTCGTCCGAGGTTCGCCATATTGACACCCTCCTGACCCAGGCCAACCTTCGAAGTGCTGGGTTAATTCTCGATCTCCCAGACCCTATTGACCTCGACGCTGTCCGTGAGTACTTCCATTTGAGCGACGAAGGTAAACCCCCATTCCCGTCGCCTTTCTTATAATGGCACTTTGTTTATCCAAGCGTCGACTATATTTTTGTCTCGTCATTTTTTGTAGAAATGGCGTCTTTGAGGATTTAGCTTCCCGGCAGTCAGCCGTCTGAGTCAAGCCAGCAGCCCCCGCCGAGCCAACAACCTCCTTCTAGAGGAAAGGAGAAAGCTCGCTCTTCTTCTCAGGTGCCGAGGAAAAGAAAAGCCTCAAAGGTTCCCTCGGCGTCGGAGGATGATCCTGCGCTAAAAAAGAGGCGCAAAGAGAAGACGCCGGTGGTAGAAACTTGGACGCCGACGGTCTCCATTCCTGACGTAAACGTTCCTTTGGCGCCGAGGGAACGCGTGCTTATCTCGGGGGCAAAAATTATGGATCCTAATTTCCAAGTCCCGGACGTTTCTGACGCCGAGATTGGGGCGATGCTGAAACTTCTCCCTTGTCTTCCAGGCTCTATATGAGTCTTTTCTCGAGCCACACTGGGTTGCTGCCACTCAATCGTCTTTGGTCGATCGCCAGCGAAAGAAGATCTCTTTCCAAATTCACGTAAGACTTGATCGAGCTGCCTTTTATTTTTGCTGGTTTCGCTGCTCTGTATCCTTATTTTCTGACCTCCAATTTTTCAGGGCCTAATCCTCGCCATTCTCAACCTTCTCGACCTAGTTAAGGTTGAGGAGCGGGATAAAGAGATGGACATCGTAAAGGCCGAGCTTAATTCTCTTCTCGATGATGCTAAGACTAAGTGTGCGAACACCGCCGAGGAGAGAGATATGGCCGTGGCCAAATTGAAGAGTTTGGAAGATAAATTGGCTAAGCTAACCGCCTCGGTTGAGGACCTTACCAAGCAGGTAGATACATATGAGACGAAGTTGGCAGAAGCAACTGAGGCGGTGAAGAGACGTTTTGCTGAGGGAAAGGCTGAGGGGAAGAAAGAAGTTGAAGCCAAGGCTGCAGCAGTTTTCGATGCCAAACATGCAAAGATTATTGAGGAGTTCAAGGCTTCTTCGGAGCTTATCGACATTCGTACCAAGGATTTTCAATCCGCTGGTCAACAAATCATCGATTTGATAAAACAAGAGCATCCTGAGTGGGACTTGGGCTTCCTTTAAGATGCTCCTCCTCCTGCTAGCGATGACAACTCTTCCCCGCCTGGTGATGACTCGGCGGGTGGGGGGGGGGCCTGAAGATTTATTTTATTTATTTATTATTATTATTTTTTTACTGCTGTCTGTAACTAATATGACATTGGTTTGAACCTCTTTTTATTTCATTTGTGTTTTATAAAAAGGCAATAGATTGACATTAGATTTCATACCTTGCTCATTGTTTCCCTTGCCCCTTGGGGTCGTTGTCTCATAAAATTTCATAAAATTTTCTAAGTTTTTCTTCGCCTTTCTTCCTTGGAAGAGTCTGCGTTAGCTTTTGCCCATTGGGGTCGTCGCCTTAGAAAATTTCGTAAAATTTTCTAAGTTTTTCCTCGCCTTTCTTCCTTGGAAGAGTCGGCGTTAGCTTTTGCCCCTTGGGGTCGTCGCCTTAGAAAATTTCGTAAAATTTTCTAAGTTTTTCCTCGCCTTTCTTTCTTGGAAGAGTCGGCGCTAGCTTTTGCCCCTTGGGGTCGTCGCCTTAGAAAATTTCATAAAATTTTCTAAGTTCTTTTGCCGGTGATCCGTAAATCCCTTATTGCCCCCCTTGTCTATTTAATATACCTTAATTTTTTAAGCATACAAGTTTATTTGAGGGGTGAATTCTTCTTACTTTTGGACAATATTACTATAAGTTCATAATTTATTTAAATTGCCAAAAATGTAACTAAGATGCGTTTAAAAAACTACATACATTATTGGTAGTACAGCTTTAACTGTTCTGCATTCCATGGATGCTGAACCTTTTTGCCGGAGAGGCTTTCCAAGATGTAGGTGCCGGGCCGCAATACTTCTCTTATTCGGTAGGGTCCTTCCCAAGTTGGGCCCAGAGGACCAGTATTTTTGGGTTTTGTACTTTGTGTTACCCTTTTTAATACTAGGTCTCCTGGGGCGAACCTTCGTTGTTTGACTTTTTTGTTGTAATTTCAGGCTGCCCTCTGTTGGTAAGCGGCAAGGCGTAATTGGGAGTCGAGCCTTTTTCCTTCTAATAGGTCGAGTTCTCCATTCATGCCTTCCGTATTACCGTCGTCGTCGTAGACCACAGTTCTTAGAGTCGGCGTCTCAATTTCTATGGGCAGTACTGCCTCGACGCCATATGCCATGGAGAAGGGCGTTTCGCCCGTGGTGCTTCAGCTCGTCGTTCTGTATGCCCACAAGACCTTGGGGAGTTCCTCGGCCTATTTTCCCTTTAGATCGTTGAGCTTCTTCTTCAGGGTATACTTTAGTATTTTATTGACTGCTTCGACTTGCCCGTTAGATTGTGGGTGTATCGGCGCCGAGAAATCCTTTCGAATGCCCAAGCTGTCGTAGAATCTTCGTGTTGAGGCATTATCGAACTGTTTTCGATTGTCGGATACTATCGAGTGGGGGACCCCGAACCTGCACACAATGTTTAAAGCCCCCGGGTGTGAGGTGTAATGGCCCGATTAGGTCAACCCCCCATTTGGCGAAGGGCCATGGACTGAGAATGGAGGTTAAATTTTCTGGGGGTGCTCTAGGAATTGTGACGTACCTTTGGCACTTATCGCAACGTCGGGCGTATTGGAAAGCGTCCTTTTTGAGCGTGGGCCAGTAGTATCCTTGCCTCAGAACCTTAAGAGCTAAAGACTGCCCTCCAGTATGATTACCGCAGACTCCTTCATGGATCTCTCGGAGGACCTTTTGGGCTTCGTCTTCATCCAAGCACTGCTGCAGAGGTGTTGAATAGCCTCGTCGGTAAAGCAAACCGTCGTACAATAAGTATCTGGCGGCTCTATACCTGATCCGTCTGGCTTCGTCTTTATTGTTTGGCAGTTGTGCATCCATCAGGTATTGGACGAGTAGCGTCATCTAATTTTCACCTATTTGGACGATTAGTGCCTCAGCTACTTCCTCAATGGTTGGCCGCTCCAGTTCCTCGATGGGAACGACCCCTAGTGCGTCGAAATCTTTTGAAGATGCTAGCTTCGATAGAGCATCGGCGTTTGCATTTTCGGCTCGTGGTATTTGAAGTATCTCGTATTTTTTGAACTTGACGAGTTATTCCTTCACCTTTCTCAAGTACGCACCCATTCTCTTACCGCGCGCTTGGTATTCTTCTTTCACTTGCCCGACGACCAATTGAGAGTCACTGAAGATGCTGAGCCTATCAATCTTTAGGTGATTGGCCAATCGCAACCCTGCAATCAGCGCCTCGTATTCCGCCTTGTTGTTCGACGCCTTAAATTTAAATCGAACCGCCGAGGTAATCTTGTGGCCTTATGGGCTGATCGACAAGACGCCGGCTCCTGATCCGTTATCGCTCGACGCTCTATCCACGTAGAGCTTCCATTCTGTACTCTCAACTTTTTCTGTCTTGGCGGGAGCCGGTCTATGGGAGAATTCGGCCAGAAAATCGGCCAGCGCTTGGCCCTTGATCGCTGTTCTCGGTACATACTTAATGTCGAACTGGCTTAACTCTACCGACCATTTGAGAAGTCGACCAGAAGTTTCGGGCTTTTGTAGCGCTTATCTCAACGGATGGTTTGTGAGAACCCATATTGTGTGAGATTGGAAATATTGCCGAAGCTTCTTTGAAGCTACCATCAGGGCGAGGGCCAGACGTTCCATTTCGGTATATCTTGACTCGGCGTCGAGGAGTCTTTTGCTTACATAGTAAATTGGCAACTGTACCATTTCTTCTTCCCTAATTAGTATGAAGCTTATGGCGTGTTGAGACACGAAAAGGTAGAGGCTAAGTTCCTCGTCGGGGTTGGGTTTTGACAGGATTGGGGGCTTGCCTAAATGCTCCTTCAATTTATGGAAGGCCTCTTCACATTGTGGTGTCCATTCAAAACGCCTACTTCCTTTCAAAGCATCGAAGAAGGGGACGCATTTGTCTGTTGCCTTTTATATAAATCTGTTCAAGGCGGCGACGCATCCTATCAACCTCTGTACCTCTTTGGGTTTAGTCGGGGACCGCATATCCTGCAAGGCTTTAATCTTTTCAGGGTTAGCTTCTATCCCCTGATTGTTGACTATGAAACCAAGGAACTTCCCTGACCTAACTCTAGAGGCGCATTTTTGGGGATTTAGTGTCATGTGGTATTTCCTTAATACACCAAACATTTCACCCAAGTGGTCGACGTGTTGGTTGGCCCTGGCACTTTTCACAAGCATATCGTCGACGTAGACCTCCATTAATTTGCCGAGCTGCCGAGTGAACATCTTATTCACGAGCCTTTGGTAGGTAGCCCCGCATTCTTTAAGTCAAAGGGCATTACCGTGTAGCAGTAGAGGCCCCTGTTGGTTATGAAGGATGTATGCTCCTCATCGGCTGGATCCATGGGGATCTAGTTGTACCCAGAGTAGGTATTCATAAAACTCAGTATTTCATGCCCTGCTGTGGCGTTGACCATCTGGTCTATTCGAGGGAGTAGAAAGTCGTCCTTCGGGCAGGCTTTGTTGAGATCGCTGAAGTCGACGCACGTCCTCCAGCTCCCATTAGGCTTGACCACCAAAACGGGGTTCGAGACCCAATGCGGGTAATGGGCCTCCCTGATGAACCCATTGTTGATCAACTTGTCGACCTCCTCTTTCAGCGCCTCATACCTCTCTGGGTTCATTGGTCGACGCTTCTGGCACTTGGGAGGATATGAGGGATCAACGTTCAGGGAGTGACATATAACCTCGGCGTCGATCCCTTCCATGTCGGCATGGTTCCAGGTGAAGACATCTAAGTTCTTTTTGAAGAAGTCTTCGACCTCGATCTTGAGTGAGGGGGCTAGGCCTGAGCCCATTTTCAGTACTTTGGTTGGCCCACCTTCATCAACTCGGATCTCCACCAATTGCTCGATGGGTTGCAACCACGTGACCTCTTCTTGAACCCTGGGATCTATGTCTTCAACAGTGTTTTTATAGACCATCCTGGCCTCCTGTCGCCTTGGCTGGTCGTATCCACGGAGGGTATCAGAATATGCAACCCTAGCTTCGTACTGGTTGCTCTTCATCTCACCTACGCCGTTTGGAGTAGGGAACCTCACCTTCTGGTGGTAGACGGAGGTTATTGCCCTTAGCGCCTGAAGGGCCGGTCTCCCGATTACAGCATTGTACTGAGAGCCCCCCTTTATTACCACAAAGTTGGCCATTGTCGTGGTCTGTCGGGGTTTTTCTCCGGCGGTTATGGGCAACCGGATAGTCCCCTGAGGGATGACGGAGTCCCCGGTGAAACCGTATAATGGCCTAGAGGTTTTCTCCAACTGCTCCTTTCAGATCCTCATCTTTTCCAAGCAGTCAGAGTAAAGGAGGTCCACCGAGCTCCCATTGTCTACCAGGATTCGGCATATAGTGTGGTTCCCAATCATGGCTTCCACTACTAATGCGTCGTTGTGGGGGAAGTGAACTCCGCTGGCGTCGTCCTCGTTAAACGCCACGTCGGCACTGCTATATCTTGGGGTTTTTGCAGCGGAGACACTCCAGAATATTTCCTGGTAAACCCCTCTGGCCTCGTGGGTGTAGTCCTTCTGGGATTTTCTTGAGTCTCCTCCTATATAGGGGCCGCCGAGGACAGTTCGTATGACGCCGACAGGTTCTCGGTCTTCTGGACGCTGGTTATCCTCTCAGCGTCGACCGTCATTTTGCCCACCGTAGCCATCGTTTCGAGGTCTCCATTCAGCTTTGAACTCCTGTAGCCTTCCCTCGCAGATTACTCTATCGATTTCATCCTTGAGGTCGGTGCAATCGTTGCTGTGGTGGTTGACATCACCGTGGAACCTGCAGAATTTCTTTTGGTTCCTTCGGCTGGGATCTGTCCTCATCGGCACTGGGCGGCGCAGTAGATTTCTGCGGCCGACCTGATTGAAGACCTCCTCGACTCCTACTGTCAGTTCGTGGTAGGAATCGTACCTTTGAAATAGCCGAGGCTTACGGTTCTCCTCTTGCCTTGGCTTCTTGGCTTCCGGAGCACTCGACGTCGCAGCTGGCTGCTTGTCTCCGCTTCTTCCACCTCGACGCTTCTTCCCATCCTGCTTTGCTGGCGTCGACCCTTGTTCAGTCCCTTTGTTCTTGTTGGACCTGTGCTCGGGGTCATTTGCATCTGCCTCCTCGGCGTTGATGTATCCTTGCGCTCGCGCAAGAAATTCCTTGTAGCTGGACGGGGGATTTCGGTTCAGCTCTCTCTTGAAGGGAGTAATTTTCTTCATACTAGATAATGCCCCCATCGAGGCCTCTCTGTCAGTTATATCCATTGTGGCGGCGACAGCTTCCCCATACCTCGCAAGCCATTCTCTCAATGAGTCGTTCGGCTTTTGGTATATCGTCATCAGGTTCTGCTTTGGGGGGACATATTTTTTAACCCCTATGAATTGGAGGGAAAATGCTTCCTTCAACGCATCCCAGCTTGCGGTAGAATTTGGCCTCAGCGTCCGAAACCACCTTCGGGCCGAGTCTGTTAAATGGTTCCGGAAAGCTCGGCACATAATTTCCTCGGCATACCCGTGTAAGAGCATGTGCCCTATGTACATTTCTAAATGATCATCGGGATCCCCTCGACCATCATATGGTGGGATCGACGGCGGCCTGTATTTGTCGGGGAGAGGTGGCGCCATTATCTCTTCGGTGAATGGGTGGTCATGTGTGTGGCTAGGTGTGATGTCGACGTTTACCACCTCAGCCACTCACCCTATGTTCTTTTTCAGGCCTGCTATGTCCCCTGTGAGTTTTTGCTCCAGGCTGGCCATGCGCTCCATGATGGCGCGTGCCTCCTCTGTTGAGATGGCCGAGCCAGCTACTCTCGATGCCTCTGCCCTTTGACCACTGGGTTTGCCTCTTGCCTGCCCGCCCGCCTGCACTAACCCTGAGTCTCCCGGTGGGTTCTTCCTGGGTTCTGGGGCAATACTTCGGGGTTTCCCCGGCCTCTTAGTATCGGGTCCTCCGGAGCCCAGAGTCCGGAAGCCCTTAAACGGCTGCCGGAGGAGTGGGAAGGTCGGGGCCTAGGCTGGCCCCTTTGATTATCATTATCCCTGATTTCTTCTAAGATATGTGGGCGGTCACCGGGGTTGGGGTTTTCAGCCATGGCAGGTCCCAGCGGTCTCGGGGCGTCTTCTAAGGGTGGCATAGAGTTTCTTCCATCCAAGTGTTCGACCACGGTCATTAGTCCACGTACCAGATCAGTTAAAGTGGCTAGTTGGGCCTGCATCTGCACAGGATCCGGCCGCGGTATGTCTAGGGGCGGGACCTCATTTCTGGCCGGGGGTGGAACCTCCTCCACCCTGTCATTCACCGGATGAGTGTCGGTCTCCTCCATCTGGATGCCTTGGTTGATGGCCTCAATTATTCTTCTCGGAGGCATGCTTGCTGACTACGTTGTTGTTGTTGGGGGTCCAATGCATTCGTTCTCCAGTGGAGTCGCCAATTGTTGACGGTGAATTTTCGTCAACAAAAACGAGCCGGGTTACCTCCAGGTTTCCCGTCAGATTACTGGCTTTAATTGAAATTATATGTAAAAGTATTGTGCCGAAGGTGTTTGTGGTATTTTTTGTGTAGTGAGCAATATAAGAAAAAATACTTAAAGTAGAAAAACGCACAGGGTTTATAGTGGTTCACTCTTATAAAATGAATAGCTACATCCACTGTGGTTGTTTATTCCTTTTGAGATTGTTACAATTTACAAATTGCTCTCTCGTTCTTTTTTCTCAAGAAAGATCAACTTTTTTTCCGTATGAGGTTTCTCTCCTTTTATAGCTGAGCTTCCTTCGTTGGAGGGGTTTTCTCGTGTAGGCTGAACAGGCACTCAATTAGTCTGCCTTTCTAGGCCCAGCTCGTAGCCCACTAATCACTTCTTGCGCATTGTTCACTCAGCCAATTAGTCTCCCATTACGGCTCTGTGCACAGCTGTAACCCTTTTCTGTCCCCCGTAGGGGCGGTTTAAGGGTTTGCATTTAATGCCTGTACTGCGGACATCCCTTACGCAGCTTGCCACGTCAGGCTTTCCCCCAAGGAGCATTCCCCTCGTTGCCAGTGTTGTTTAGCCCAATTGTTCTTCTTGGCGATAGATTTCTATGTTGTAAGGTCGACGGTACGACCTGTCGACGTCAGATGAAATCGACGCCCCAAGTCGGGCTTCTTACTCGGGCTCTTAACAACGGGAGGGAAGGGGGTCCCAGACGTCGAGGGTTGTTGCTTTGCGAGGAGAGGTTAAGGCCACGTGTCATGTTGTCCTCCCTCCACGTGTCCCCCATATTTTCCCTCATAACAGGTCCGGTCCGATCTTAAATTTTTTTGGGCTTAGAGTCAGGCTAGGCCGACTCTCTTTCCTTTAAGACCGGCTCGGCCCGGCCCAGCTTAAACATTAAATTTTTTAGGCTTAGCCGGGTCCTAAGCCTAAAAAATTTCTCTTTGGGTCGGGCAGCCTAAACTTACACCTCTGGTCTATAAACTATGAGTTTCCAAACTAATTTTGTTATGTATTTCTTTAGAGGGAAATTCTAAATATAGGTCTATATTTAAAATTTATATTAGTAAATAACCAATTTATTAATGTATAGAAATTAATATGCCTTTTTATGTTTTGAATTTTGAATTTTCTAATTTTACTCTTTTTCTTTCTCTTTCCAAAATCTTTCCCTTTAGGTCTCATTTTCTCTATTTTCTCTTTATCCGTCGTTCGTGAGTTTACTTTCTCTCTTTCTCATTGCAATCGTAAATCTATGATTTACAATGTAAATTTAATATTTAGCATTAGAACACATATTGTATTTCTTCGTAAAACTTGAATTTTTATAGTGTAAATGTAGGATTTACCATCAAAACACAATTTCTATTCCTTTGTAAATCTTGGATTTACATGGTAAATTCAGAAATTTACTAATACAAGGTAAACATCTTTTGGTTCTACTCGTAAATCTAGAATTTACGTACCGTAAATTCAGTATTTACCATAAAAATACATATTATGTTATTCATAAATCCTGAAAATCTAGAATATACCATCATAACACAATTTATGTTCCTTCGTAGATCTTGAATTTACGCGTTAGATCTGGGATTCACCAGCCAAACACATACTGTGTTTATTCGTAAAACCTAGATTTACACGGTAAATCCAAGATTTATTGTTACTCAATGTGATAAACATTTTTTAAGTTTTGCTCTTAAATATAAGATTTACTATACAGTAAATCTTAGATTTACCATCATAACACATATTTTGTTATTCGTAAATCTTAAATTTACAGTGTAAATCTAGAATTTACCATCAACACGATTTATGTTCCTTCGTAGTGTAAATCTACAATTTACCATCAGAACACATATTGTTTTTATTTATAAATCCTGGATTTACAGTGTAAAGAGTGAGGTGATATAGAGAGAGCGTGGAGGGAGAGCCAGAGTAAATTTTAGAATTTCATTTCCTTTTTTAATTAGGAGAGTTTTTGAAATGTTAATTTAGTGTAAATATGAATTTACACTTATTAGGCCTATTTACTAACTAATTGTAAACCTTGGTCTATTTGTTTTTATTACCCTTTTAATCAAACCTATTTCCCTTTTCTTTATAAAACTTATAATTGCACTCTTTTTCTTTATCTATATTTTACTCAATGGCTTTTGCTTTAGTAAAATTTTTAATGAGGAATTTATTAATTAATAATGTGCTTTCTTTTATTAAGATTTGTAATGTTTAAATTATGTTCAATGCTTATGTTCTTATGTTTGTTGTAAATTTCTATTTCGCTCAACAAACACATTAATAGCATGATAAAAAGTAAAATAAAAGCATCAGCATGATAAGAGTGCAAATACTGCCCAAACAACTTAAGGGTACGACCCACATTAAAATGGATTGTGAGCCAGGCTTGATGTCACGAAAAATTAAATAGACTGGGCCCAACATATCACGAAACATATATGAACCCCATATATAGGCCTAATTTAAACAAACCGGCACAATTAACATCTCTCAACTTTGGCCTCCAATTTTATTAGTCTCAATTTTCTGTGTGCTGCTCAACAGTTTCGTTACAAAGGACCGGAGTCCGGTGCCATCTCTTGTTGGGTCCCGGCCTTAATAGGTGGGTTTTGGGGCGCACTGATGGTCAATTGAAGGTGGCAGTTGAGGGCGTGTCTAAGTTCGAGATGGGGCTGGGTTTCAGGGACAAACTTACCCAATTTGCAATTACATTATTGTCTAACCTATACGGCAAGAACTAAAATGCAAAGTAGCTTAACTGAATCGTAACAACCAAGAAAAATAACAAGAGGGCTGGCAATAGTTATACATAGGTGAAAGAGTTGGAACAATATTTAGCACTAAACCATGATGAACAAAAAAAAGTTGCTTTCAATCATGGCTACATGGTAACCTAAGCCTTTGACGGGAATTAGAAAAGGCCCTTCTAGTATCCAGAAACAAAGATGATCAGTAAACTCCATTTTTTTTTTAAAGATTTCTTCCCTCCTATTTAAGGGTTGGTTTCTATACCTACATTAGCACTTTTCTTCGGAACTCCATTAGAACTTAAAAAACTATTAAGATTTCTTCCCTCCTATTTAAGGGTTGGTTTCTATACTCACTTTAAACCTACATTAGCACTTTTCTTCGGAACTCCATTAGAACTTAAAAAACTATACAAACTATTATATACACTACTGTCAAAGGTGTATGCTTTTCAGAGAACTCTAGTGAATGGCCTTCCATCTTAAGGAGGCTTGAATTTTCGCCTCTTCACAGGCTTCACTTCATCTGATTTCGACACTGTATCCTCATTGTTTGTTGGCAGATTATTTCCGTTCAGAATGATATTTTCATTTGACTGGTCCTCTTGGGTGGATAGAACAAGGCCGTTCTGCATACAGATAAAAGGTATGTACTTGACATCATTGCTATCATGCTCGCTATCTTCCTCTTCAGAATCTGGTACAACACAATGAGCAAGTTCCTTACATGAGGTTGAAGAAGATTCCTGTTTTTCTGGTTCTGCCAAATTGTCAAATCCGTCGATATCCTGCGTTGGGTGAACTATATTTATTCCTACCCCTGCCAAGGTCAGGGATCCAGTAGATCTGCTAGAAACTAAAACCCTCTCATCAAGTTTCTTTAGACCCACGGAGATTTCGTGCTTCCCAAGTGTCTCCAATTCAGCTATTTGCTGACAATCTTCCATGTCAACAGGTGACTCCGCAACTTTCTCATTACTTTCTACAACTTCCTGTTTGTAAGGAAACAAAAGCGTACATCTTTTAGTTGGTTTGACAAGATTACTAATAACCCAAAAGCTATCATAAAAAAATGCACGTGGAGCAGCATAACTCTAGTGTAAAAACTAATGTGCGGTAAATTTGCAATCATTTAGGCGCAGATGAACTCTCAATTTCCAAAGTTGAGGCGCCAAACACTGGTATAAACTAATTGTATTTCATCCATGCTCACAATGCATGATGATTTTCAAGTGGGGACCATACAGAGATGTATTGCCTATTCAAGGCACACCAATAATAACCATGTTTACTTCGCTGAGCTTCAACAGATGTAAGGATTTCCCGGTTTCTAATTATTGTTTGCTGGGAGGATGGATTGGGTCATTAGTTTCTCACTGTTTTATGCTTCTTTCAAATCTTCTCTAAGGATATCTTATCCTCAGATTCTTAGTACATATCCATATGAATATCAGTAAATTTTGTTTCTTAAAAAATCATTAACCATGATAAGAGAAACCAAGACTGAAAGAGGTCTATTTAGATGTAGAAGAAATTCTTCTTGCCGTTAATGCAAATAACACAAATAATTACCTCTATTGGTGTCATGGTGCTCCTATGACAAGGAGAATCCAACTGCAGGTAATTCGCATCAGTATACAACCAGGAACAATCTACTGCTTCAAACAACTTAGAACCCAAGCCTGATTCTCTAAAGTCTCTTGCAAGTGCAGTTTTTGACAAAGAGATCCCAACTTGTTCAACATTGGAAGTAGAAGAAATGCCATAACACGCTTTTGTTGAACTGCTTATCTTCTCAAGAAATATTACTTTGGTTTCTTGTTCACTTGTTCCAGTGGGTACTGCACAAGGATATCTGTTACTGCCATCAGCTCCAGTGCTCTGAGAATGATCTTGAAGGATCTCATATATTAACTTCTTGATTGAATATCTTTTACGAGAAGCCTCTTCAGGTTGGAACCAATTGCTGCTTAACTGGAACATTGTCAACATGTGTGTAATTTATCAATGCTTCTTGATATAGACAAAAAGTCAATGCGATTGAGAACACACACACACACACACACACAAAAAGGCTAATTTAGATGGCTGTCAACACGGTTTCTTTATCAACTATGGTCCAAGATATCCTACAGTTCAATATATCAAAGCGTATGGCCATCAACTCCTAAATCACGCAACTAGAAGAAAATATGGCAGGAAGCCTTTGAAGTTTGAAAGAATTTATGGTCATGTGGCTGTCTCCCAATTTGTGCTATGAAATAAGTGCAGGGCCCAGTTTCCATTTGAGCGAAAACTTATTAGTATTCAAAGGTAAAGGAGACAACATGATCAGTTTAACTCGAAAAATCATGATTCCCTTTCTGCAGCCCAACTAACAAGAGTAAGTAAAGGTAAGGTCAAAAAGCTGTACAAGTAACAATATAAATTTAGAACAATAAAATAAAACAAAATTAATTTTCAACATTGTCCTAATAGCCTAGTTCACAACTAAACACAACAAAGTTGTTGGATCAATCATTTCATCACCGTTAATCAAAAAACATTAGCTATAATTATATAAATTATGCTCATGTTTCCCTGGAAAGAAATGAGATTGCTTACGGAGTTGGAGAACTTTGTGAGGTTAAACTGGCCGAAGTTAAGAGCTTCCTCCAGAAAACGCTCTACATAATGGAGCAAGAAAAGGCCACAGTCAAATAGATTTTCCTGTTGTGGAAGCTGATGAAGAATGAAAAAAAAAAAAAAAAAAAAAAATCTACAGTCAATAAGCATTGTCAATTAATAGGCGTGTGCACGAAAGAAATCAAGGACTTTAAAGCAGTTAAAAACAATTGAGAGAGAGAAATAGAGAGGAGAGGCGTAGAGCATCAAGAACTTTAAAGCAATTGAAAATGATTGCTAAATTCCAATTTAAATTAGCTTCTCTAATGGAGCTTTGCATATGTCAACTGAGATGCATGTGTTTTCTTTATTAAACGATTAGCAGTGTGACAATGAAATTCGTTTTGCATTGAAAAGTTGGAGATAATATTTCTTATAAGTTGGGTTACAATCTTAGTGGGTAAGATCTATTTGATGACAAATATTAGATGCCTGTGAAAGGATTTGAAGTACTTGAGAGTCGAAGTGAATTTCAGGGAATCATAACTTGTCACCATCGCTCCACACAATAGCAATAAGCCATCCATTGCAAGAGACTAGAGATTTATATAAGAAAGTATGACTAAAAAGATGACATTTTCCTCTGGAGACGATGAAACGGATCATCTGTTTGCTCAAGCTTAAAAAGCCACTATAAAGAACTATGTTTAATTGAAAACTGTCTTCATACAGAAGGAATTCAACAAGGGATGAAAAAAGTAAGAAGTAGAAAGTTTGATGAACTATAAATACCTTAAGTGGAACAAATTTCATATGTAGAAAACTTGATGAAGCATCTTCTGTTGTAGCATGATGCCTCACTTTCCATTCTTCACATAGGTAACTGCAATCTCATCACAGACATGATGAAAGAAAACACAGTCAAAGCCGGTATAAATTGATTTACACAAAAAAAAAAAAAAAAAAAAAAAATCAGTCTCAATTGAGGGAGGATAGTTAGTTCACCCTAAAACTGTAAAAAGAAGAAAAATGTTGTTTCTATTCCCAAATCTTAAAAAAGATTTACCTCACGAGATTAGTGCTTATATGGTATGCTATAGAAAACACAGCGTGAATATGGGCATGGCAAGCCATATATAGAATCGTCACGAAGCAAAACATAAATGCCAAATGGAACAATATATAAACAACTTCGACCTTGAGTTTTGAATCTAAAACTTCTGCAGTTATGAACAGAGTAAATGTACTTTTTAGGAAATTTAAGCTAAGTCTTATATAAGTATTCCCGAATCCCTTCTTATGAAAGCTAAGTCTTGATTGTTGTCTTTCAACTTGCAAAGCTGAAGAAAAAAGCAACCAACGGTACATAAAACTTTATACATTTTCAGCACTTGTAAAGGGGGGATTATGATCCAAAAGCTATAAATTTCAGAAACAGGAATATTATTTTCACCAGATATATTGCAACTTTTTAGTGGACTTAACAGCAGAAATATTAAAAGTCTACCCTCGTATGAGATTCTTGAGGCCTTTGTGACTTCCTCTAATAGAATCCATATGCAAGATGCACGGTACCTTGGATGCACTTTCAAATTCTTCATCTAAAGACAATGAAAACATAAACTAAGCTAAGAGAGGTTTCGTAAAGGAAAAAAAGGTACAAGTTCATTCAAATATAAACTTATAAATTCTTGCCTTTGAAATTAGGCACTTCACCGGGATAGCAGATGACAAGTAAACTCCAATGAAGACTGTGACCGGGATTAGGATATAGTAATAATTCACATTAGAAAGCAATACCACAGGTCCATAAGGACAATCCTTGAGAGCTTTAAGCACTATATATCTCCAATATACTTTCTCACCTATAATTTACAGGAATGAATATGTAGTCCTTTTCAAAAAGATTGACTTTTCTTGTCCATTTACTGACGCGTTGAAATGCTGCCTTGCCTTCATGAGCACTTGATGGATCTTTGTCTAAATCTGCAAGCTTCCGAAAGAAAAAACAATTGAAAAAATACATCCTGTGCTTTTCCTCAGTTTGAATGCCGTTTGCCAAATATCTGCAAGAACCATAATCAGACTTCCAAAATCTAAAAGCCATTTAGTATAACAAAATAAAAACCAATATCAACCCACATCTTAATAGCTAAAAGCTTTTGATGCAAATGGTTCTTTAATATAGCAACTCCTCAATTCAAGCCTTGCAACCCACATGAAAATGTTCAAATGCTGGCCTTTTTCACTCCATGTCATATCCAAGTCCATGTGTATTGTATTAAGGGATTTTGTGACATAGTATCAAAATGAGCAATCTAAGCTCCAACCTGTGCCAACTCATTACCAATTTCTCCAAGTTTTGCATGTCGAGCTTTTAATTGTTTTTGTCGGGCTTTCAATAAAATATTTAAGCATATGGCCAGTTCAAACCACGTCTATCATAAAAAAATCCAATTTTCTGAAAATGGAAATAACTAGATCATTTTCCAATGTAAAAACAGATTTCCCCTAGGGTTAGGAATTGTTTTGCACAAACTATATTAAAAGAAGTAAATAAAATCCAATAGTGACTATTACAAGTTAAATTATTTTCTCTTATTTATCTAACGCAAGGTTTCCAATAAAGCGGATAAAAAAAATGGAGATATTGGCCGTGTTTGGAATTGATCCCGTTTTTATTTTTCACGTTTTTCGAGAAAGAAAAAATGAAAACGTTTCCAAAACGGCGTTTGGCGCAATAAAGACAAAAAACGGAAATGAAAACGATTTTTTGGTTTAGTGTAAAATGAGAGAAATTTCATTTTTTGTTTTTGTTTTCTCCTCTCTCGAGCAGAGAGAGAGAGAGAGAAAGACATTAATGGGTTTTTTTATATTGAAAACAATCTCTTGATAAAACTACTAAACGCATTTTCAAAAATGATTTCTGTCTGAGATTGAAAACGTTTTCATTTTTATTTTCATACAAAAAACAAAATCATTTTGGAACGAGTTCCAAACGCGCCCTAAATATCGGCAGGGAACCGTTTTTACCTGACCCCAACTGATCAAGATTATATTAAGATATCTTAACCTTACTTTAATGAATAAAAAAAAAGATGTCCTAAACTTACTTAATATAAAAGTCAATTATGGTATCATTGATGAATCTCTCAGGCTCTAGAAGCTCAATGTCTCTCTTATGAATCGTAACAGCATCAGGATCTCCTTTTGGATAGACAGCATCTTCAAAAGGCTCATCAGAACTGAAATAGGTTGAACTAAATCAATATAAAAGATTGATAGGATGACCAAAGAATACGTGAGATCCAATCTGATATAAAGCGCCTTGTATGCTTTTAAGAAAAGGAATTTGACTATTTGACACTAATGGTGTTTGATCCTGTCCTGATACCTAAAGCATGACAACTCATAAAATTACATTCACACAAAACAGTCTGTAAATGGTTCTGAGATTACTTGTAAGAGAAAAATTGCAAGTCTTTGTGAAGAGTGACATGACATCTAAGAAACAATGTGATACACCATAGAACCACCAAGCTCAGAAAGATGCCTATTGAATAACTTAAACATAGCAGAAGGTAGTAGAGAATTAGAATGAGTAATCATCCAAACAAAAATTATGAGAACATATGCTTTTTTGCCTTACCCACAGAAGTAATGCTTTGGAGACAACATCCTACTCCGAGGAAACAAATCTTTTTCATCTTTTACCATATCAGTACTGCAAGAAAGTAAATGAATAATTACACACCATGCTTCAAATGCACTGATGAATTATGTCTGCAAACAGGTAAAAATTATGTTAAAAGGAAATGAGAACTATTCAAGAAAACTCCATCATAAAACATCTCTGCTGAAATTTAAGCCTACTAATTTACAACTAAAAAAAAAATCAACTTTCTGAGAAATGAAATGAAAACCGTGAAAAGACATTTCAAACGCCATATGAAAAGGTCAAGTCCAAATAGATTCCTTATTCACGTGTACAATGAACAGTCAATCCAATAAATAGTTTAATCTACACAAACACAATAGAGTAAGAAGTAGAAAAGGGTATTGACATGTGTACGGTGAGCCCATCAAAACTCACTCAAAGTTGATGTTCCATATATCATTGTATCTTGCATCCAATCTTTTGATTGCTTTCTGTGCTTTGGCCCAGCCAGGGTCATAAACTGCAAAATTTAACTGCTCAATACCTGTGCAAGTAATTGGGGAAAATTACTATTAGACATAGGTTGATTAAAACAAGAAATATTACATAACCAGTCAGTTTGTAACCATTTCGTAAAAGCCAAACAAAAATACATTTTAGAACATTCACAATGACAATAAAAACACATTACTTTGGATGAAATCCGCCATAGCTTAAAGAATTGATCTTCCACCCAGAATTGTAATTTGGAATTTGGACAAAATAGAAAAGTGCTGATGAAAATATTCAATCTCAAACTACGCACTATACATAGAAGTCAAAATCAGTTCATTCATCTCCAATGTTATAATTTTTTTTTCTTTATATTTTATATTTTATATTTTTTGCTTTGCGCCCTCTATCTTTATCATGGAAAAAATATGTTGAAAAACACCGGGGTAAAATCTCTAGAGACAAAACATTGCTAAAAAGGACTAGACTTCGAAAGAAAAACACATGCACAAGTTGATCAATTTATTCTCAAAAAACAGCCCCAAAGACCCCCCTCTGAAATTTCACAGACCTGAAGTTTTATCTTCATTTTGAGATCCTTTAGAAGTCTTTGACTTTAGATGAAGGTTAACAATGGCAGTCTCGACCTGCACCCAGGCCCAGCAAATATTAAGATTGCCTAAAATAAAAGAAAGTTAAAAGGAAAACAATATAACTTACTGATACAGTCCAATCCGATTTAATTGAAATTATATCCGTGATATCCCATTCAAAGGATAATGTTTTCCTGGTCCCACTTAAAGCTAAAGCTTCTAGCTTGATGCCGCCACATGAAAACGTTAAGCATGATTCCCCAAAAGATATGTCTCCATATAAAACAAAATCAGGGACTATCTTAACACTCATATTTTCGTTATCCTGCCAGTTAAGAGACATCAAACGTCAGTTGAAATTGACAATCGAATAATAAAGCCATATAAAAGGATAGGAAACAGAAAGACCAAGTAGAAAGATATTTTAGTATTCACAAAATACTGTCCAAGTTGCACTTCAATCACAGAGATGGATGCAACTTCTCTAGCGTGTATGCACAAGTAGACCAACAGCATGAATAGAGGGAGATTTCAACATGATTCCTTAGTATACATTATTGAATTTCTATAGCTAAACTAGCATTTAACTGGAAAAAAAAAAAAAAGACGTCAGGGAGATGCACTGGTGTGTTTGCACATTAACTTGCAACTGTGAAATGCAATTTGCATTGAACACAAAATCAAGTGTCTGCTTTATTATATTAACAACATCAGTATTCTGACATGCGAAATTGGTGACCAGGTTCATCAATGAAACAGAGATGTTTGTAATATAGATATCCCATGTAGATGAGGCAGAAAAATATGAAGTAGAAATTAGGAAATGGAACTTACTCAGAAAACATATGGCAAGAATATACTATTTCAGCTATAATAAAAGTAGCTAAGTAGGACAGAGGTATTAATCCTTTTGATGGATAACAAAAAGGATGAACTAAAAATAATAAATGTTTGTATTGAGTGTTCTGGATCTTATCCAATATTACTTAAATTTCCTACTTTAGGCTTAAGTAGTAGAAAACACATACTAGTCAAGAGAACTTACATTTTCACATCCACCGCAATCAGGCTCTATTAGTTGTTTTTCCAGTAGAACTGAAATTGTGCACAGGTTACGAGTGAAGATGACTAAATCGCAGTGTATATACTAATATATATGGCGTACTAAAAAAATTTGGACTTCATGCAAAAACTTAGTATGAGAAAAGGAAGGGGGGCAAACCGTCATCATCTGCAAGACAAAACCTTGAAGTCGTTGAAGTGCTTGTTCTATTATTGCTGGATTCTGATGACACTGTACACATTGGCTCATTCTGCAATTAGTAGACAAATTATTAAGATTTTACTACCTCATAAGGAACTGAATAAATAAGGAATCTTGAACATTATATAGAAACTAAGAGCATTATGTACTGCAAATAGGAAAACTTCAAAATAAGAAACCAGCTTATGAAATTTACCTCATGAATTGAAGAATTAGATGCTAAAAAGGCATCTAACCCAGAGATCTCCATTTTCACAGCAGCATCTTCAAGTCGCGTGTCCTTTGGATGCATCACAGAATATGTGCATTGACAACCTGCATCACTAGCATCAGTTTCTAACAATCTATTGCATTCCTTGTCCTCGGTTTCTGCCCCTTGTGCACCGCAGAAACTCGGAAACATAAATTTGACATATGAGATCTCTCAATAATAAACTTACCTTCAGTATCAACATCAATTGGTTCACCAGGTTCATCTCTAAAACCCTGTTCTGCAATCTCAGTACCACGTGCAACTGCAGACATAGTTTGAAACAAGAAGTAACTAAATCAATCGATATCACGTGAAATGTTTAACCAAAATCTATAAGTCGGCTGAATTAAGCACAATTGCGCCTTGTCAAAAGGCAATACATGATTCAAAAGGCAAAATTAAAGGAGAAAAGAAAAGAGTCAGGAATGAGATTAGAAGAGAAATTGTAAACATTTTTTGGTCTCGTTCATTTCACCAATTCAAGTTTAAAATTCGAGTTTTACTCTAAAAAACAATTACATCTAATTTTTTTACTACAATAAAAAATTTTCACATAAAATTACATCTCAACTCAAATTAAAAATTCAAAACGAACTAAACGGCCCTTTAAAACTTTGGAAACCATATCAATTTTTTTTTAATCCTCAAAACAATATAGCCTTATGGCTTGTTTGGCTGCCAAGAAAACTAAAATAACAAAAGGAAAGGCCACATTACAAGCTTTAACAAGTAATTTCTGCGCTATTTTCATTTTCAATAGCTTCAGGAAACGCACAGACATTTTTCTTTTTCATTTATCGAAAAAAAAAAACATCTCACTTCTCTCTTGCCCGCATTTTCTCGAGAAACAAACAGGACCATACAGAACACCCAAAAATAGAAAGAAGGAAGAGGACTATACAGCTCTGGAGGAAATGGTACTTGTTAATGGGAGAATCGTCGCGCTTCTTGTTCTTCTTCCTCATCTTCCGGAGGTCGCCAGAAAATCTCGTTTGCAAATTCTCGGAGCGATCGTCGTCGTCGAAATCGAAGACTTTGAATTTCTTTGAGTTGGAGCGCCGAGTCATGGTTCCGAGTTGGTTGAACTCAGGAAATGCTCTGAGGAGGTGAAGAGGGAAATATATTTACATTCAAATGTTTGTCTGAGCAGAGGTTTTCTCGAGAAAGTGCGAAGGAAGTTTCAAATTCTAAATTGGTCCGTCCTTCCGCCTTCCGTTCAATGGAATATTGATCATGGGCAAAATAAAAAATAAAAAAATAGTATTAAGTTAAGAAGTTAAAAAAGGGTAATAAAAGAGTAAAATAAAAAAAATAAATAAGCTTTACGGTAAAAGGGATTAAAATAAAAAAAATAAAATTTCAGGGTAAAAATTTAAAAATAGGTCAAAAAAGGATTAAAATGAAAAAATAAAATAAGTTTTAGGCAAAAGAAATAAAAAGGAGAAAAAATTTAAAATTTTAGGGAAAAAATAAATTTGATTTGCTGATTATTTCGAGTATCGCCAATATTTACTGAAAATCTGAGTGTTTGGCAAGATAATCGGATTTCTTACCTGACGAAGTTTAGTAAATCTTGTTATAATAATGAAAATGGTGGTGGTGGTTATCAGGTGACTGTGATTGTCCCTTGACGTTTCCCACTTGGATTGGGGGCATTGGTACACTCTGAGAGAGCTTGAGACGTCAATGGGTGGCTTCTCGCCGTTCAATGTCGTCGAAGGACATTAATTGATGAAACGACAATAATAATGTTTGAATAATCTTTTTTAATTGATGAAATGATAATAAATTGGTATTTGAAAGGGGACAGGTTGAGGAAGAGTTTAATATATTATTATTTTAAATACTCTTATATATTTTTAAAAATGAAACTACCAAGTTTTAGTTTTTTTTTAAATTGAAAATAATTTTTAAATAAAACTAGTAAATACATTTTTAAAAATAATTCTTATATAAAAATAAAAACGTTTTTATTTTTATTTTTATATAAAAAATAAAATTATTTTAGAACGAATTCTAAACACGTTTTAAATTTTGCTGTAACTAAAAAGGACCTAAATTTCGCTGTCTTTGAGGTTGCAGGCTCAAAATCTAAAAAATTTGCTATAGGAACATTTTTGGGTTATTTCGGTATTAGAAATACTGCAAATAGATAGATTATACTGATTTTAATCTTCACAAGAAGAAGAGAACTTCAAATTGACTACTTAAAATGACACTTGTCATTATAGAATTCCTTATGACGCGACTTGGCTTTTTATGAATTAATCATGAATTATTTGGAAAATGAAAAATAAATGGACGGTTAAGATTAAGCCAAAGCACCGTTAGATCTAGCGGTTATAATTAAAAATAACAACCTATATATATATATATATATATATATATATGAGGAACATGTGCCATTTTCATTCATAGCAATATCCACTGCTTAGAGAGAGAGAAATAGAGAGAATAGTTAGAATGAGAAACATAGAAAGAGAGCAAAAGAGATGTAGAAAGAAGAATGTTTCTTTAAATTTTTAGGACAAGTTATTATAGAAGACAAGTTATAAGACACATGCCTGAATATTCATGTTTCAAATGCATAAGTTACAATGGGCTTGTTTTTTTAGAGTTTAATTTGAGTATAATTTTTGAGTTGAATTTGAATTATAATTTGAGTTGAACTTGTAACTTGAGTTTGTGTTTAGTTGTGTACATTTGAGTTATGGTTTGAGATAAAAATCTTTTTGAGTTTGTGTTTGAGTGAGTCAAAACTTGAACTTGTATTTATATAGTATTTTAATAAAAACTGAATGCTAATGAAAAATTTTAATAGGGTATATGGGTCAGATTTTATTCGTCTTTTCGTTGTCAACGCATAGAAAAAAAATCATCTCAATCAGAATTAAAACGAAAAAGTTATAGCATTTTTAAGAATAGAAAAAGTATTGTTCATTAATTTGAGTTCGAGTTTCTGAACTCGAGTTGAAGGGGAAACTTGAACTCGAGTTTTAGTCCTAAACTCGAGTTTGAACTCGAATTTAAATTTAAAAGAACATGAACTCGAATAAAGTTGTAACTCGAGTTACTTTTTTTTGAGTTTTTCACTCAAGAGAACAAGCCCAATGTTTTTAGTTGCTGCAGAATGTTTGAGCATTTTTACCATGATTTAGGGCCTGTTTAATTCGCTGATTCGAGTTTTTAGTTCGAGTTGAGATGTGATTTTATGTGAGAGCTTTTTACTGTAGTAAAAAAGTTAGATGTGATTGTTTGTGAGAACTTTTTACTGTAGCAAAACTCGAATTCTAAACTCGAATTAGCAAAATGAACGGGGCTTTAAGAAAATACAATTTTGAAGCATGCATTCAGCTTTCTTAACAAATGATGTGTTATGCTTATAGCTAGCCCAGACTCCTTTAGCTAGCGCAGAACTAGAACTCAAAACATATTATTTGTGCATAAATAAACCCTTAAAAATGAGAAAATCCCGCTAGAGCCTATTAGACTGGGAATCCTCAGGGGTCAGAACAAAGAAAATATAAGCATATAAGACCGCATCGAAAAACTTTCAAGAAAGTTTTTAGAACAAGTAACGACATTCATATGCATGAGAACATAAGCTTTACTTACTGAGCTATCTCACAAGACTTAGCATGTGTTGTAGATTAATGAAAGGACAATAAATATAAAAGCAGTCGATGTCGAAGTCAGGAGGACAAAAGAGAAATTTTGTCATACTGAAATGCTTGATCTGGTATGTAACCATATGTATAAATATTTTTATGAAATAAAATAAGATTCCTTTCATGCATTTAGCTTGACTTTTTCAAATATACAAATTATTCTGTTTAAAAACTAAGTTCAGTAGTAGCATTCATCAATGTTACCAGCAAATTGATTATATCAGATTAAAAATCTTCCACTGTAAGCTTGATAATTTGGGGATGTTACAATTTATTACAGTTAAAAAAATAAAATTATACAACAAATGAAATAACTAGCCACTCCATGTTAGCTATATTTAGCTAGTGTGGAAGGTATTCTCAAAAAATAGCTAACTATTTAGCTAATGGTTGGAGTAGAGAAAAGCTAAAAAAAGCTCAACCATTAGCTACAGTGTTTTCATCTCATAAAGAATATGAATTCAAAAATTTATTCTCTTACAAAGTTTCCGTCAATAAATCAAAATTATTAACTTGAATGTGAACTAAACAGCCCCTTAGTAATCAATTGATGTGGTTTATCGCTTATTGACTTTTGTTCTTTTTACTAGTTATGCATTTGTATTCAACGTGTTATAATTTTTGGATAAAAATATTTAAAATTTCTTCAAAATTTTTTTATTAACTTTAATATTAATTTAAGATTTTAGTTTATTAAAAAATTAGAAAATTTAAGTAGAGCACAGTTAAAAGGAAAAACAAAGTTTTTAGTGGACAAATTAGAGAATAAATTATTTCTGGAATATATATGAAAAAATAATATTCAAAAGGTTTAAGGAAAAAATATTTAAGTAGAGACACATATGAGAAGATATGATTTCAGTAAAGTAATTAGATAAAAGAATATTTATGAGGGCCACTTTAGAAAAAGAATATTGAGTAGAGTCATACGTAAGAGAATTATTTAAATGGAGATAAATTAGAGTAGTTTTATTTAAATAATAAATAGTAGTTGAGAGTGCTACTCATAAAAAAAAAATATGTATAAATATGGAGATATTTGAAACCACTTGACTAATTCATAGTTAAAAATGTAAAATAAAAAAAAAAACCGTAAAAAGAGAAGAAAAAAGGGCTTTTAAAAAATAAGTATACACTAAGAAATAAATAATATGGACATTTGTAAAAATTAGTTAATAGGAGTAAGTGAGAATAAAAATAATTTCAAAAAACACATAAAAAATAATTAAACTGTAGAAGAAAAAGTAAGATTATATATTTAAAATAACTTATTTTAATATGTGCAAAGTGAGAAAAAAAAGTAAAAAAAAAAAAAGTAAAAAAAAAAGAACTTTGGGAAAAAAATAGAAAAAAGAGAAGATAGAAAGAAATCATGAAAATGTTTGAAGGAAAATAAGAAATGAAAACAAAAAGAAGGTGAAGCCTTCATGTGATGCCACACGTCAAATGAAAGAAAAATATTTTTGACTTTTTATGTATGTAAAAAGATTACTGATTAAGATTGATTATTTTGAATCAATAATTTATTGATTTCATTATAAACCGTTAGGAGATCGATAATAAACATATTACTTTCTTTAGTGAAAAATTGAACGAAGCCGAAAGGAAGTACTCAATTTATGACAGAGAGTTCTATGCAATAATCCGGGCTCTTAGTCATTGGAGTCACTATTTGCTGCCCGAAGAGTTTGTGCTTTATTCAGTCCATGAGGCATTGAAGTGCTTGAGCACCCAACACAAGCTAAGTGCACGACATGCAAAATGGGTGGAATTCCTTCAGGCTTTTCAATTTGCTCTCAAACATAAATCAGGGCAATTGAATAAGGTAGCTGATACATTGAGTAGAATACATGTTTTGTTAAACACTATGCGATCTGTGGTGATTGGGTTTGAGGTTATTAAGGGGAGGCGGTTTTAAAATCATGAGTGATTTTAGTTTAAAATATCACATCATGGTTCAAATCTTAAATCAGAACTATCTAAACTAAACACTGATTATGAGTGAGTAAAATCATAACCACTTTTTACTTTTTATAAACAAATATTAATTTAAAACAGAATCATAATTTTAGGTTTTAGAACCTTTATACCAAACGTGCTCTAAAACCCTATATGAAGAGGATTCTGATTTTGGCACTCTTTGGAATACTTGTTTAGGTGGACCAAAGAACCTATTTTTTTATTCATGATGGTTTCCTTTTCAGGGGTAAGCAGCTTTGTGTACCAAACTGCTCACTTAAAGATGCCATAATTCGCGATGCTCATGGCGGTGGGTTTGCTGGACATTTTGGCCGAGATAAAACCTTAATTATGGTGCAAGAACACTTCTATTGGCCTAAGCTTATGCAAGATGTTGAGAAGATTGTGAAGAGATGTGTTACTTGTCACAAAGCCAAGATGCATGGGAGCAATGCCGGATTATATACTCCTCTTCCAATTCCAACAGCACCTTGGGAAGATGTGAGTATGAACTCAAAGAGGTAAAGATTCAATTATGGTGGTAGTGGACAAAATTTTCTAAAATGGTTCATTTTGTTTCGTGCAATAAAACTTCGGATGCCACTCATGTTGCTCACCTTTATTTCAAAGAAATTGTTAAGCTTCATGACATTCCAAAAACCATTACCTCTGATCGAGATTCAAAATTTTTGAGTCATTTTTGAAGAACTCTTTGGAAGAAGTTGGGAACTAAGCTTCAATTAAGTTCATCTAATCATCCGCAAACGGATGGACAAACTGAAGTTGTTAATAGATCTTTGGGAGCTCTACTTCGGAGTTTGGTGAAGAAGAATGTTAGAGAATAATGAGAGCTTTCTGCCTCATGCCGAGTTTGCTTACAATCGTTCAACTAATCAAACTACTAGCTGTTCACCTCTTGAAGCAGTTTATGGGATGAATCCTATTGGCCCTTTGGATTTATCTCCCATTCATTTTGACAATCATTATAGTGGGGAAGCTGATGAAAGAGCTAAGTTTATTAAGCAAATTCATGAGCAGGTGAGAAGCAAGATCTTGAAGCAAACTAAAAAGTACAAAAGGCAAGTTGACAAGCATAGGAAGAAAGTTGTGTTTAATGAAGGAGATTTGGTGTGGATTCATTTAAGAAGAGAAAGGTTTCCTAACAGGAAGTATGCTAAAACTTCAACCTTGAGCTGATGGTCCTTTCAAAATTATTAAGAAGATTAATGACAATGCTTACAAGGCGGAGCTTCCGGGTGATTATGGAGTTTCAACTGTGAAAGTATAAAACTATTGTTAGCCCACCTCCAAACAGCTTAAATTTTTGAGATGGATTGATAAACTAACGTCAGCAACTTTCAATGTTTCGGATCTATCCCCATATCATGCTGATGAGCCACTAGACTCGAGGACGACCTTTTTCAACCAGGGGAGAATGATGCACTTGAAGATGCAATTGAACCTATCGTGAATTCTCTTGCTGAAGAATCAACTCAGTTCAGCTTAATGGTCCAAGAAGCACTCAAAGCTCAAAAGTTCACGTTTGACCAGCCCACTATTTGGTTTAATTATTCGACCAGCTGTTTGTTTAATTAAACACTATGAATTTGGAGTGTTATTAGTGTGGTTATTATCTATTATTTATTGGTGTGATCTTTTCCTATTCTTGGAGGGTTGTTCCAAGATTAATTATAGACTTTTCCTATTATGTTTTAATTATAGTCTTTTCCTATTCTTGGAAGGTTGTTCCAAGATGAAATATGCTAACTTTCAGAATGAAAAAACACACTTTCAGTTTGGGAAAAAAAAACGTGGTTGTTATTTTTTTAATCAAAGCTCTTATCTCAAAGGTGGATTCCTTTGAGTGGTGAGCTTAGTCTGAGTTCTTATCTTTAAGATGGTGAAATTCTTATCCTCACAGCAGCGAACTTGTATTGTTAATTATTGTTTTTCTCTTAAACAGTACCAGTCATTCTGCAAAAGACACTCCGACGCTTAAGTCAGGGGAATATCCAAAGGATCTCAAACAATGAACGGAAAGATAGAAAGAAGAATTTGGATTGAAAGAAAGTCTTTTTGTCACAAAAGGGGTCTCTCCTCTTCATGGCCAGAGGATCCTTTTTCATTCTTCATCATTTTTTATTTATACGTTAGTTACCATGATCAAGATAACATTCCCAATTCATCCTAATTATGACACGTCACTGATCCTTTTCCTTTAGGGTTTCTCTTAGGACATTTCTTCTCTAGAAGACCCTTGGAAGCTTCCCGATTTAGGATTCGGTCACTTTCAATTCTGTTATTTAATTTACACGTGCCATGTTTGTTGTTGTGTGATTCTGCAAGTGCACGGATCATACAAGTAATAAAGTATACTGGAGTACGGATATTGTTCGCACGAAGATTGAATCACCAATAATATAATGTAGAAATCATGCAAACACCAAATTAAGTGAAAGAATAAACTAAACAAATATTCACTAAATTGATGTAAAGAGATAAGTGTAATATAAATGAAGCTAAATGTGATAGAAATGACAAAAATGCAGCTACGGGTTGTAATCAGTGATTTAAACAAACTAGGATTGTTAATTTCTCCTCAATGACAAGTCTGACAGCAAATGCTGCAGGAAATGCTATAGCATTATTATTCCTGTTAACTGAAACTTAGTTTCCTGCATAAAATTCTTCTGAATTAATTATGACTAAAAATTTTTCAAACCATTTTCAACATATTCCTATGTGAATATAGTTCTCAGAATGTAAATTTCAATACCGGTTTCAAAGAATTATGCAAGATGAACAATATATTTCTATATCATTCACAAATCAACAAATTTAAACAAGAATATTGAACTTGCATCATCCATGTTAGATCTAACTCAAATTAACCTTCTCAGTATTAATCTAAGTCTTGTATCCTATAGTTGATGGCCAGTCAAAAATAGAAATAATCAATCAACACACATGGATGAACAGGAATAAAATCAGTAAACATTCCATAAGCAAACTATCTTTCTTACAACCTTGGTTCCATTAACAATTCTAGCTAAGAACAACTTAGCTCATGGCTGAATTTGCAAAAACCAAATTCTCAGTATAATACATTGTTCAACAAAATTGTAAACCCAGAGAGAAATTAAATACAACAGAGAGATAGAAAAGAGTTTAGCTGATTTGGAGTTTCAATCTTTTTCTCCTCCTTTCCCTTCTTCAAGCAAGCTTTCAATGGATGAAGAAAGCTGGAAAAATCCTTCTCTGAGTATTGGTCCCCTTTTCTTCTTCCTCTCTGTTATGTACTAATTTAGCTCCCTTTTTTTTTTTCTCTCACAAAAAATGGCATAAAGCCTTATTAATGCTTCTCCTTTTTTTTCCCTCTCACAAAAAATGGCATAAAGCCTTATTAATGCTTCTCCTTTTTCTTTTGGTTTTCTCTGGCTCTGTGCGCTGAGTTAAGGGAGCAAGATAGCTTCCTCCTTTTTTTTTCACAGGGCTCCCCTTTTCTTCTTTAGGATGTAATCTCTTCTAGGGCACCAAAAAGGATGATGAGGTGTCACTTGGTGAGAGGCTAAGGCTCCAAATGACCTTGTTTAGAATTATCTCTATGGGCTTTTTGTCTTTTTTCTCCAGGTGATGCGTTGATGTCATCCCACTTGCCAACTACTCCCATTTTACTGCAGCAAAATACTATGGCCTTTTCTCTAGCATTCCTGCAATTCACACCAACACATCATAGAACATAACTCAGCCTTTTTTATTCAATTTTCTTCAAAAATCACCGTAGAAGCAGCACATGTAGATCTTAGCATGACAGACCGCAACATTCAGAAATTGAAGATAAAATATAGAAAAGGCAAAAGACAGAGAAAAAAAAGGACAAAAACAACTTAAGAAAAAACTTGCGCGAAATGTTTCACAACTAGAATGGAAATTTATGAGGATCATAAGCAAAAGATGTTTATATAAGGACACGTTTGAGAATAAATTAATTTAACAGGATAACTAGAAACAAATAATATTTTAGATAACTGTAAAAAAAGTATTTAAATAAGATATATTTGAAAATACATAAAAATTAAAGGTTAAAAGATACAATAAGAAAATATAAGAGAGAAAAAAAGAAGAAAAGAAAAACAAAATCAAAAAACACTAAAAAAGAAAAGAAAAAAAACTATAAAAGTATAAAAGCCAACAAACGGGGAATGAAAAGCCCTAAAAAAAACTTATTCTCCTCACAGGTAAGGTCACATTTAAGAATCAATTAATTTAGTAGGGTAATTAAAAGGAAATAATATTTTAAATAACCGTAATAAAAGTATTTAAATGAAATATATTTGAAAATATATAACATTTAAAGATTAAAAGATGCAATAAGAAAAAATAAGAAAAGATAAGAAAGAAAAAAGAAGAAAAAGAAAAAAAAAGTTAAAAAAGAAAAGGCAAAATAAAAAGAGGGGGCAATGAAACTCCCCCACCCCCGCTAAAAAAAAGTAGGATAGGATATATATATATATATATATAATTTTAATAGTTATTTTAATATTTAATTATTAATGGATATTATTGTTTTAGTCATAAGATATTGAACTAATAGTTGTAATAAATTAGATAGTTGAAAAAAAATTTATAACAATTACTGGATTCTTATCATACCATTCCATCAAAATTTTATATTTAGTGAGAAATACTGATAGAATCCACACACACACATATATTAAGATGCAAGTAGCATTTAGTGTCTAACTTATCTTATTATATCTGATGACTTATGTTAGGATATTTCTAATACCATGCTAAATTAAATAATTTAATTTAGCACCAAAAGTGTGAAAGTGACATATTTAATAGAGATAAAATTATTTTAGTACTTTATATTATATGAAAACATCTCGAAAGTATCATGTATTTTTTATAATATCAAACATATACTTTTATGTTTTAAAAACATCTTTTATGTACCTTGAGATTATTTTTGAGACATAAAATGTTCAAATTATTCTAATGAATTAATTATAAATAAAAAATTTTGCTCAAAATTAAGTTTTACACAATCATTTTATTAAAATGTTCTCAGCAATAAAATGTTTTGTTTTTAATTGTTTTGTAAAAATTAATTTTACAAAATACTCCAAAAGCACTGAAGGTTTTTTTTTTTTTTTTTAAACAATATTATCCTTCTCAATCTGTATTTAAGATAATTTAACATGTTATTAAATAAAACCATTCTTAAAAATTAAAAACAGTAAAAATAATTGAAGTATTTGTTTGATTAAAATATTCATTTCAACATTTTAGATTTTTTTAATCTAACTTTTTAGTTAAGTCATAACATTATACTTAATATAAATTGAAAAAGATAACATGATATATTTTTAAAATTTTAATTTTTTAGGGGTATCTTGAATTTGATTTTTATAAACACGAGTGTATTTTAGGCATTTGCATAATAAAAGAGAAAAGTGGTACTTAGACAACATACAGGGGCGTTCTGGTATTTTTCTCCTTATTATTTTTTTATTTTTTATTTTCCTTTTATTTGTCCCTACTAGAAATTTTTTTTTTAAATACGTCCTCATTTAAATAAGAATAGCTAATGCATCTTTTATTATTTAATAGTTTCCACAAAATAATACTTGTTTTGACCAAAACCCATTTTTTTTCTTCGCTTTTTTATGGGTTTTTTTCTTTTAATTTTAGATTTTAACTATGAATTATCGAAGTAAGTATTCTAAACAAGCTCCATATTTACATATGTTTTCTTTTTCTCAGTCGAACTTTCCACCACTATTTATCTTATAAATAAAATTGTTCTAGTTTATATCCGTTTAAATAATTTCTTTTTTTTTCCAAATGTGACACTAATAAATATCTTTTTTCTAATTGTTTTAACGAAATCATATCTTCTCATATTTGTCCCTCCTTAAATATTATTTTTCTTATAATCATCTCAAATACTATTTTCTTATATGTACCCACAAATAATTTACTCTCTAATTTATCTTACTAAAAGCTTTAATTTTCCTCTTTCTATTTTTATTTTTCACTAAACTGAACTCTTAAAGGAATAATAACATGTTGACGCGCGTGCTTTCAACTAGTAATTTAAAAATGACTGTTATAATGATAAGTGAAAAAAGGACTATATCAATCAATAGTAATCAAATTGGATGGACATAGGTTGATACAAAAATCACCTTTCCAGTAATGTTGTGGTACAAGGCAAGGACAACTTCTACTGTAGATTCAAAGTGTGTGGTTACATCATAACTCTGCATAGGACGTTATAGTTAAGAACACCCAAAAAGAAGAAGAAGAAGAAGAAGAAGAAGAAAGAAGCAATTTTCAAATTCAAAACTTAATTGCCAGTCCCCCAAATGCACATATTGACTATCCAATTCTCAATTTTTTTGTTTTTTGGTGGGAATTCTCAAGATGTTTTATATCTGCTTCTAACTTAAAATCAATGAAGTAAACATATACCTAATGAGGTTTTTCAAACGGGCCCTAACACCACACCCAAACTAATGGGATCCACCTGTGGGGCTCACGTGGGTCTCGCAGTGGGCCCCGTGTGCCTGTTTTTGGTGGGTTTAGGGCACGATAATGACTTTTTGAAGGTAAAACATACACACAGGTGTTTGTCCACTCACACTTGATATGAAGCAACTGTCAACTTGATGATCGTTTTTGGGTTCAAATCTGTCGTAGGTGTCATAGAATATCTCATCAACAGCTACCAGTAAGGTCAATTCCTGGCTTCAATTCTACCTCTGGGTTGTCGGTCTCTGCTTCTGTTGAAACAAAAGCAATGTTATTTCCCTTTGCAGCTACATTGTGAGCATAGGAGCAACAGAATAGGTACCTAGCACAACAGAAATTCAAAAGGCAGAAATATAGAGATGATTAAATAAATTATTTTATTCTATTTACAAAAAATTCAATGACAGTGTATAAGATACTGTCTTGAATCATTAGATCATATCAGACTTATATCAAACTTATAAAAATTTAATGGAAGGTGCTATATTCCTTTTCTGTTTTGTCATTAAGGAACTGATTATAAAGCTATGCCACAAAAAAAGCACATTAACATAAGATTTTGAGTAATAAGAATGAGGCTGAATTATGGGTTTTTTTATTTTTTATTTTTTGGTTGCCCCCGGTAAGAGCTTATGAGAAGAATTTAGTAAACTATATCAAACTTAAAAAAGTATAAAAGTTTAATGGAACCTAATTCACTACAATTTTTCTTTCTTTCAGGTGCTATATTCCTTTTCTGTTTTGTCATTAAGGAACTGATTATAAAGCTATGCCACAAAAAAAAAAAAAAAAAACACACTAAAATAAGATTTGGAGTAATAAGAATGAGGCTGAATTATGGGTTCCCCCCCCCCCCGGTAAGAGCTTATGAGAAGAATTTAGTAAACTAGTAAAGAACTCTCGAGCATACTCAAGACCCACAGGACTCTTGTTTATTATTGATTTTCAGTTTCAGATATCGAGTGTAGATCTTTATTTATTTATTTATTTATTTTGCATTGGTGTTTCTGCACCCTATGAAAAGGAAATATGAAGATCAAATAAAAGAAATGTTACACATACACGTCTGATTTACGACCAAGTTGCTTCTGTGGCAGAATAACCTGGGCAGAGTGAGAATCATTGGTATCCGGAATAGGATGGCTCATTATACATATAGCCCGAGCAACTTTCCCAACTTTCTGAACCTGTTGTATATTATATATAAATTTCCAACTATATATATGTACATTTCATATGAAAATAATAGAATTCCCATTTTAGTAGTAGAAAAAAAAAATTGCAGATAATGCAATATAGAAGTGTTTGTCAGATCATAACTTATCAGGCAGATATGATGGATCACAAACAACTTTCTTGCATTTGGCAGTCTCTCCCTCTGAGGTCACTCCAATTGCTTTCCCATTGCTATCAAACTCCACCTATAATCCAAAAACATTAAATCAAAGAACAGACTAAATGGAGAGCAATAAATTAGGAGAAGGTCTTAGTGGTCCATTTTAAAGCCTAATTACTACTCTTTTTTTTTTTCGTAAACGATGAGAGAAGACAACTGACATCTGCAGATTGTAAAGACATCTTAACTAGGTTGGTACCCACTACAGACCACATCCCACAGCAAGTCTCACACTCAAATTTACTGAAAATAAAATATATAGAAAGAAAAAGGGAATAAGACCGAAGAATCCGGGCCCGAAGGTTTACAATAAATTAATAAAACCAAAAAAAAAAATTTAAATAAAGGAAACCCTAAAAAAAACACTGACAAAAGAAATGATCTACTCTCTTTGCAGATAAAATAAAAGAGAGGCCTTATTATAGCCTTCAACCTGCAAAACCCGGTGGGAAAAAAACAGGAAGAAGGAAGAAAGAGTGCATGATCCAGGCAGGCTTTCTATCTCCAAAATTCCAAACATGGGTACATTTTTATCATCGCTGAATCACACTGAATTGTAATATCAAAATGAATTTTGTATGAAAATCCACCTTTTTTAAATGAATATTCCTTAGGCATAAGTTGTGAGCAATTTACGCCTTGGAGGTTTTCAGGGACAACAAAGAAAAAAGAAAGAAAGAAAAAGTCCAAACAATTTACCTTGCATTCTGGCTTGTTAAGCATATAAGTTCCACCATAAACTGCACTTAAACGAGCAAATGCCTGCCAATAGCGCCTAGTTATTAGGGCAACTAACTAACTTTTATCTCCCTTCATATTGTTAAATAATAGTAAGAACAAAAAAACAAACCTGAGGCAACTCTCCCAATCCGTACAGTGGATAGATATAAGGTGATCCTCCTTAAATCTTGCCAAAGACTCAGCATAGAGCTTTTACAAAAAATAAAATAAAATAAAAATAAAACAAATAAATATCTGACATTGTTATATTAACTAAGTTGATTAGCTTATATCATGAGTGAGAATATATAATTGAGTGTTACGTTGAGATAATTTTTCATAACAATTCATGTTACCAACCACCCAATTGTGCATAAAACAACAGATGTAGTTGAAATGCGCACCTTCATTTTCTGTAAAAATTCCATGGCTGGCTGATCCAAGTAAGTATCATCAATATGAAGAGCCAAGGCATGACCAATCCATATTTCCTATAAAACAGGAAAAGTATTCACAAAGCTAAGTCAAATTGTCCAAATTAATTCTGCCAATTGAGTCACATTATTGTAATGATATACAACATATACCAAGGGAAGAGTAATTCCCACATATTAATTGAACAACAGGCATTTAAAGTTCAAGTCAAGGAAACTAGACATTAATCATACGCAGGCTAAAACTCCTTTTTTTTTTCTTTTCTTTTTTTTTTTTTTTTGGGGGGGGGGGGGAGATTGGTTAAAGCATCTTCTACATTTGTTCTCTAGACAGAGAAGGATGGGGAGGGAGATTGGTTAAAGCATCTTCTACATTTGTTCTCTAGACAGAGAAGGATACTAGTGTCAACAAAACCAAAAACTATTATCTCTCTAATCAAAAAATAAAATAAAATAAAATAACGGTAGATTAAAACACAATATAATAACCAATGAAAGTTTTCATTGGGGGAGTAAAACAATAGACGTATGCATGAAGGGGAAAAATGGAAGTACGTATACGCGATAAGATCTCAAGCTGTAACTTTGATCAAATCCAGCCCTCCATGAGATTTTGGATCATTCTCTTCATAGTCTTGGACATAAATGAAGAACTTCCTTGCACGGCGTTTCTCAAACAATCCCATCAGTGGTGATTTTAGTGCTTCCACATCAGTTGCTGGAAGTTTATATATCTAAGAAGAACGCTTATATTAAACATATTTTCAAAGTTTCAACCGTTTGAAATGACAAGTATTATATCAGAAATTATTGTTTGTAGAAATTTGTACCTTTCCTTTGTTGTAGACAAAGCTTCCATCTACAGCCTTGAAGTTTAAGTACTTGGTGACATCTGTGTGGATTAGGATACGAACCAGACCACCATTTGCCATTGTGAACTAGTACACGAAGAAATCGAGAGTCGGGGATTTCACCGCGACAACATACGGCGCGTAAATTTTCGAACACGTGAGAAAGTGACAATAGAGAAGTTGCTTACGGAAGAATCTTAACATACTTTCAAAGATACTAATATATCTAAAATGGTAGTGTAGCTGAGACCATTAGCTATATTGCGGTGTAGTACATAGTTCATGAATAAATGATCCGTGCTGCTTAGCAGTAATGTGGTTGTTTCTTGTATAATTCGAGTAGTCCTTGTTTAAACAATTAGCTATTCCTTTAAATATAGGACATTTTTTAGATCTGCTTATTTCTTAAAGGGTTTTATCCTTTCTAAAATCCTTACGAGCCATCTTCATGCTATATTTTGTCCAGAAATACACTTTAACAACAAAAGGGCCAAAATTGTATATCTCAAAAACTTCAAGAGAGCTAGACGTCTAAAACTAAATGTTAGTGGCTCACGTGAGACAAGTGCATATCCTCAAGGGCCAACAGTGTAAATAACTTAACATAAAATTATTAGCGTTCCATCTCGTAACAACCTAGGTTTTTAAATGATAGAATTGGTAAACTAATATGGTATAAGAATAAGAGATCCAAAGTTCAAGCCACTGCGATTGAACTCTTCAGTATTGCTTTCAAGTACTGTTGGCCTTAATGTGTTTTGATCTCTAAGATTCATGCTCTTTCTATCAAACGCTAGAATTCGAAGAGAAAGTCACAGTGTTAGAATATAAAATTGTTTTTAGCTAGAATAGAATATAAAATTGTTTGCCCACGTTTTAATTAGGCTAATAGCTTAAACTCGTGGGAGGATTGGTAAAAACGACAATTTCTTTTCAACACCAAGAAGATTTTTCATTCATTGGAAACTATGAAATACCTTAGGAATCATATCAACATTGTACTCCCTGCTGGAGCCCAAATGTTCGGGAGGCTGATCATTTCCCCTGAAACGCTTCCAAAGCTGTACACAACAAAAAGATTAGATCAATTTCCAAAGGAAATTAATTATTACAAATTAGAGAAGAAAACTAGAATAATATATATATATTTGTTTTGCAATTATCAAATGTTCTGATTGAGGGTGTGATAAAAGTAACCTTGTTAAGATTAAGAGAAGTTGATTCCCCTCCATAATAGTCATTTCTGTCCATATGCAATACCTGTTTCAAACAAACAGCAAAAGGGTATCTTACTAGTACTATATTTGCTGATTTTAAACCAAATTGATCATAAAAGCAACCAAAATCAGAAAATTACTAATTATCAACGGTAGTGAATTATTAACACCTGCTTTTAATTAGTAAACAATTTAGTGTTGTTCAAAAAATCTCTTTAACGTTAAATATGTAATTTTTGTTGCAAAAATTGCTGCTAATTTATAGTTGTCGTTATAATTATATATCAATATGTAAGTTGAATAATGACGATCACAAAAATAATTAGATCAAAAATTTTTTCCCTCTCTCTCAAATAAGCAATTAGATGGAAGATCATTAGGGGAATCAAACCCAAAGTACTGAGACTACAATAATAAACAAATTCACTTACAAATATTCTCTTCGATTTAAACAAAAAATGATCAAGAATTTCCAAGGAAAAAAAAAACCAGTAACAAATGTTGAAACTAGAAATGAACAAAAAATGAAAACACGAGAATATAAACAGAAAAGTATAATCAGTTACTTTGAAACCATCAACAGAAAGAAGGCCACTGAGAATGCATTCCTTGAGACTGGTTCCGAGAACGATGACATCGTACTCTTCGTCCATGGCGGCAGATCAAAGAGAGAATTTCTAAGAATTAATTAAATGAAGGAGCCGATTGAGAAAAGGAGACTCACGCCTTTGTTTTAGAGAGATCCAGATTCTATGTCTAATTAGTATATAACTAATCAGATCATACAACATCAATTCATGATAAGCAAAAAAAAATAGGTAAAAAACAATTTAAATTCTATTTAAAAAAAGTAGTTCAAACTTTTTATATGATTTGACATCATATAATTGGTTAGACACCAATTAAAATTTTAAAATTAGATTGAGGATTTGAGTCTGTTTTAGAGACACTTAGAGAGAAATGTCTCTGCTAAATTTACTCACGTACGTCACTTTAAGCGCGTGCTATTTTTCTTCTTGAGCGGCATAGTTTTGACATGCAACAAATGTCGAGTTCACGTGATTTACACCTGGTAAGTGCGCCCGAGGATTGAAAAGAACCTGAGACTTTTTTTAGACCTTTTTCGTAGGTGGTATATTGGTATGATTAGTTTCTGACTGTTAGATTTAATCAAAATCACATAAGATTGAAAAGATATATAAAACCGACGGTAAAGTTGAAAATAGAAGAGAAACTTTCTTTCTTTGAGGGGTTAAAATTTTTAATGTAAGTGACTAGTATGTTCATTATTCTTTATAATTCGTAGTAAGGGGTCATTTTAATTTTACAAGAAGATTTATGAGTAAAAGATAAGCTTATTAAGGTATTTAATTTGAAGTTTCCTAGGAATTTAAAATAAATCATGAATGTATCAAATTGGGTCAGTGTGAAATTAATTGACTCCTAAGAAAATTTGGTTATGGATAATCTAGGAAGTAAGTACACTAGATGGCAAAATTTTAAACCTTGAGTTGACATTTAGCAAAATTTTTAGAATATTATAAATATAGCAAAAATGACATAGTAATTATCATAATAATATCATATTTTGTAATATATAACGATTTAGTCATTATTTGAATGGCATAAAAATGATATAAAATTTTGCTATTCTTGTAATATTTCAAAATTCTTACTAAATTTAAACTTTGCTATCAAAATTTTACTATATGTGTAAATCACCACCTAACCTCATTACATAAGGACACTTAACCCTAATAACAGATTAGTTTCACTAATACAATGTAATGAAGCAAAAAGAGGTAAAGATTGTGCTTCTAGTTCCCATGACAGGAAAATTTAAAGACACACCAATAATCAAAATCCAACCGGCTCTTTTAACATCACCTCGACTGTTGAAGAAAAACTCCAATTGGTCGAGAACAATAGACGTGCAGAATAGAAGCCAAACAAAACATCGCAAGGAAACAACTCTGGCAAATTATACATAAATAAATAATCATAGAGTGGTGAGACTACCTCTGTTATTAGATGTCACACGAGTTAAAACTCATGTAAATGATAGAACATTGGTATGATGGAGATCGCAACACCATTATCTTACAAAAACAAAAGAAAAAAAAATCGATGCACCTGTCCATGACCGGCCACAAGCCAAACTCGCTGAGGCGAATCTTCTCCGATCGCATCTTCCTCTCATTCTAGTAGGGTTCTTTTAGCCACAACCTTATTTCCCTAGATCTGGCCTCCTCTAAACACGATGCTGACTCGCCAGCCAACATTGCTCACTCCATGCACTGCACTAACTTGTGTGCCACTCCCTCTCGAGAAAATATAACAAACCCTAGTAAATGTGTTGTAGAGAAAGACCTCAAAGAAAAAATGACTGAGCAAATAAAAACAACAATCTAATTATTTACTAACAATTCAAATTATTTTCTTATTTTGTTAAGAAAATGAAAAAACACTTTAAAGTAAATTTCCTTCACGCTTTTCTCTCTTCCCTCCCTTCTCTCTTCTCTCTCTACTGTTGAGCCCCACCAAAGGGAAGAAGAGAGTTGCTTCTCCTTTTTCTTTTATGCAGCAACATCAATTTGAGGTAGGGAATTCCATGGAAAGTTAGAATTTCCGCTCATTTTGGTAAGGTTATGGTTTAATAGTCTATTTGCGTTAGGAATAAAACATTCTTATCAAATCCTAATACACTGAACTGGCTCACAATAGAACTAATATTGCTTCTAATTCCGTGAAAATAATCAAATCCTATTTATGATGGCCATTTACAGATTAACTTTAATCTCAAATAATTAATATGGTAACGTACGTGGACAGCTCGGAACATTGGTCAAGACATGTAATTCAAAAATATCGAATGAAATAATGAGCGCGTTTGGAACTCGTTTTAAAATAATTTTATTTTTTGTATGAAAATGAAAATAAAAACGTTTTCAATCTCAGACAGAAATCATTTTTGAAAATGCGTTTGGTAGTATTATCAAGAGATTGTTTTAAATGTAAAATAAAATATTAATGTCTATCTCTTTCTCTCTTTTGCTCAAGAGAGGGGAAAATAAAAATAAAAAATGAAAAACGATTAAAAGTCATTTTTCATTTCTCTTTCATTTTACACTAAACCAAAAAATTATTTTCATTTCCGTTTTTTATCTTTATTGCGCCAAACGCCATTTTAAAAACGTTTTTATTTTTTCTTTTTCGAAAAACGTGAAAAATAAAAATAGGATTAATTTCAAACACGGCTAATATTCCCTTAAATATTAATTTAGAACTTGGGTAAATGAGATGTAAAATCTATTTGATACTTTAGACATCGAATAAACCAAATTATATTTATAAGGAGGTTATGAATAAATTAGCCATTAAAAATATAATTAATAATTTTTTTTAGAATTAACTCTTAAAATTTAATATAAAATCAATATTGCCCCTTTTGTTTAAGTTGATCTACTTTAATAAAAGGACAGTTATGATTAAATTAAAGGGGTCAATAATAAAAATATCACTATTATCAAATGGTAACTTTTAACTTTTCCCTTTCATGAAAAAAATTATAATTAAAGAGGTTAACGAAATTTACGTAGCTTAAACTATAAATATTTTAATAAAAAAAATGATACTCCACTGAACAGTCTGAGTTGGGAAATATATAATAAAGAGCCAAGCATTTTTTTATATATATATTTAGTCCCCCCAAATACTCCATACCAAACAAAGGAATGATTCCAATTCATTATCGCAAAAGAATGTGCCAAAAGTATATCAGCAAAAGATAACTGCATAAGGGACTTAAAACACATTATTAGACTTTTGAAACTCTCCTGTTCAAGAGAATAATACCAAATAACTTTTGGAACTCATAAAGAGATACTTAAAATAAATTACTTTTGAAACTCTCATAAATAAAGACTTAACTATAATAACCTTGGAAACTCTTACTAAGATAGACTTATCTCTATTCTATTCATCAGGATGACATTTTCAATAACTATAAGGTACCCTGTTAATATTTTCTAAATATTTGTGCAAAAATAAATATCATGTCAAAAGACGAAGTATCAAAAAGACAGAACACTATTTTTTTTATATTATTGTCACGTCAGATTATTTCAGTAATTATAGTAACTATCGTAAGTCATTACAATGCACATAATGACTGTCGATAATTACAATAATTGACTTGTGTTGAATATGACGTGATAAAAAATGTTACAAAACTAAAATGTGTTAAAAAAAATAATTATAACTTTCGGCATCTATAACATGTTATAGATGATCGATACACAATATAAATCTGATAAAATGTGTTGATCATAAATTGTACACTGCACTTCCATGATTGGATTTGTTGCTGCGAATGGATGCCATGGAAATTGGAAGCTTTACCCCTCTTTAGGTACATTACTGCTCTAATTACACTTCTGCTTTCAAATCTAAGTTCAACTCTGCACAATTGCACTATCTAATTGAAAGTGCCGCTATAACTAAATAGATATACCTCAATTCTTGATCACTAATTGGGGAATGGTAACCTGCAATTAAGAAATTAAAAAAAGATGCACTTAGGCAAACTAAAAGTTAGCTTTCAGCTGCACAAAAATAGCATGTTTTTTAATTTCTCTCCCTTCCTATATT
>NW_010360493.1:66407-125544 GCF_000414095.1 Morus notabilis
TCCATATGACGGGTCTGATGACATTGTCATCGGCGATGGCACGGGTCTCCCTATCACCCATATCGGTTCCGCCTCTCTTCCTACATCCTCTCATACCTTCTCTTTACATAATGTCCTTTGTGTTCCTACCATGAAAAAGAATCTTATTTCTATCTCACAGTTCTGCAAAAATAATAATACGTCTATTGAATTCTTACCATGTTCTTTTCATGTGAACGATCTACGCACGGGGACAATCCTTTTGCAGGGTCAGACTAAGGATGGCGTATATGAATGCCGGTTTTCTCCACCAAACAATCTCTTCTAGTTGCTTTTTCGAGTGTCAAGACCACTTCGTCCGAGTGGCATCGTAGACTAGGACATCCGTCTTTTTCCATTCTTAGGCGCATTCTTTCTAATTTTGATTTAGGATTATCGAGTCCCTTGTCTCCATCATTCAATTGTAATCCCTGTCAATGCAATAAAAGTCATAAGTTACCATTTTCTATATCTTCTCTTCATTCTACTTCTCCACTTCAAATAATTTTCTCTGATGTGTGGACATCTCCTGTTACATCTATTGATGACTTTAAATATTATATGATTTTTGTGGACCATTTTACAAAATATATTTAGTTTTATCCTCTCAAATGCAAGTTCTATGTCTCTGCTGTATTTCTCCGATTTAAAGCTCTTATTGAAAACTTTTTTAATCGGAAAATCATTACACTCTATTCTGATAATGGCGGAGAATATCAAGGACTTTCATCCCTTTTGGCTACTCATGGCATATCACATCTCCTTCACACACACCAGAATATAATGGGTATTCTGAACGTCGTCATCGTCACATAGTTGAAACAGGTCTTTCCCTTCTCTAACATGCTTCTACGCCTCTCTCCTATTGGTCATATGCTTTTGCCACAGTCGTCTATCTCATTAATCGTATGCCCACTCCCACTCTTTCTCTAACCTCACCATATGCAAAATTGTTTCAGTCACCACCTAACTATTCTAAACTTAGAGTCTTCGGTTGTCTATGTTATCCGTAGCGTCGTCCTTACTCTTCCCATAAACTTGCACCACGGTCGTTACCTTGTGTTTTTCTTGGTTATTCTCTCACTCAAAGTGCTTATTTGTGTCTCAATCCCACCAACTCGAAAATATACGTCTAGCGTCATGTCAAATTCGTTGAGTCTGTCTTCCCTTTCTCATCTCTCCACTCACATCTAGAACGTCCTCAAGAGAGTACTTTTTCCCAGTGGCTACCATTTGTGTCATTTATGCCGGCCTCCGTCACGCCATCCTCACCTCCGGCTCCATCCTCGTGCGCGGATACCATGCCGTTCACCCCATCACACTCCTCCGTAGACTCACCAATGCCACATTCCCTACCGACCGCATCTCTTCCAGCTCCACCGAACCAAAACCCGGGCCTAACACCTCAATCCCACTCACCCATGTCTCTCTCAACCCTACCCGAACCCAGCAAACACTACTCCTTCTACTGACACTTCACCCAGCCAGCCTCGGCTCGACCTTACCTTTCCCGTTCCTCTCAACTCCGAACAACCACCACCACCCCCTCCCTCCTCAACCAACTCTTCTACCTCATCCAGAACCATTGTCACCCGTTCCAAAAACAATATCTCCAAGCCCATTCAGAAATTAAACCTTAATGCCCAACTTACTTCATCTACTACATGTGAACCCACCACTGTAACCCAAGCCATTAAAGACCCCAAGTGGCGTCATGCCATGTCAGAATAGTACGATGCTCTTATTTGGAACGGGACATAGGACTTAGTTCCCCATCATCCATCTCATAATCTGGTGGGTTGTAAATGGATCTTTCGAATTAAACGATTACCTGATGGTTCTGTTGACAGGTACAAAGCTCGTCTGGTTGTGAAGGGATTTCATCAGCACCCTGGAGTTGACTATCATGATACATTTAGTCCGGTTATCAAACCCACCACCATCCGTTTAGTTCTCAACCTTGCTATATGTCATGGGTGGTCACTTCGACAACTAGATGTTAATAATGCTTTTCTTCAGGGACACTTGTCAGAGGATGTTTTTATGGCACAACCTCAAGGATTCATCGATCGCGACCATCCTCATCATGTTTGCAAGCTGCACAAGGCAATTTATGGTCTCAAGCAAGCTCCCCGTGCTTGGTATCATGAACTGCGTCAATTTCTTGTCACCTCTGGCTTCACTAACTCTCATGCTGACAGTTCTCTTTTTGTCTTCAAGATAAATGGTGCTATGATATATATCTTCTGGTCTATGTTGATGACATTATTATATCACTGGGGACAATGATGGGGCGGTCCAAAAGTTCATTACTCTTCTCGCCATGCGGTTCTCTCTTAAGGATCTTGGACCCTTAACCTATTTTCTTGGTGTGGAAGTCATTCCCACCCAGCTGGCTTACTTTTGTCTCAACGCAAATATATTGTTGACATTCTCACATGCACTCGAATGTTAGATGCAAAATCAGTCACTACACCACTCGCAACTGCCTCGACTCTTGATCTACATTCCGGCACAGCACTTTCTAATCGTACTGAATATTGGACTATTGTTGGGAGTTTGCAGTACTTGTCGCTTACACGTCCCGATATCGCATGTGGCGTCACGCCATGTCAGAATAGTACGATGCTCTTGTTTGGAACGGGACATAGGACTTAGTTCCCCATCATCCATCTCATAATCTGGTGGGTTGTAAATGGATCTTTCGAATTAAACGATTACCTGATGGTTCTGTTGACAGGTACAAAGCTCGTCTGGTTGTGAAGGGATTTCATCAGCACCCTGGAGTTGACTATCATGATACATTTAGTCCGGTTATCAAACCCACCACCATCCGTTTAGTTCTCAACCTTGCTATATGTCATGGGTGGTCACTTCGACAACTAGATGTTAATAATGCTTTTCTTCAGGGACACTTGTCAGAGGATGTTTTTATGGCACAACCTCAAGGATTCATCGATCGCGACCATCCTAATCATGTTTGCAAGCTGCACAAGGCAATTTATGGTCTCAAGCAAGCTCCCCGTGCTTGGTATCATGAACTGCGTCAATTTCTTGTCACCTCTGGCTTCACTAACTCTCATGCTGACAGTTCTCTTTTTGTCTTCAAGATAAATGGTGCTATGATATATATCTTCTGGTCTATGTTGATGACATTATTATATCACTGGGGACAATGATGGGGCGGTCCAAAAGTTCATTACTCTTCTCGCCATGCGGTTCTCTCTTAAGGATCTTGGACCCTTAACCTATTTTCTTGGTGTGGAAGTCATTCCCCACCCAGCTGGCTTACTTTTGTCTCAGCGCAAATATATTGTTGACATTCTCACATGCACTCGAATGTTAGATGCAAAATCAGTCACTACACCACTCGCAACTGCCTCGACTCTTGATCTACATTCCGGCACAGCACTTTCTAATCGTACTGAATATTGGACTATTGTTGGGAGTTTGCAGTACTTGTCGCTTACACGTCCCGATATCGCATTTACGGTGAATAAATTATCTCAGTTTATGCACCGTCCTACCAGTGACCACTGGAATGCTGTCAAGCGCCTTTTGCGCTACTTGTGTGGTACACTTGATACAGGTGTTGTTCTTCATCGACGATCTTCTCTCTCTCTCTTCATGCCTTCTCTGATGCTGATTGGGCCGGCAATAAGGATGATTTCACCTCCACAAGTGCTTACATTGTGTATTTAGGGCGCAATCCCATTTCTTGGAGTTCGAAGAAACAACGCACGGTTGCTCGATCATCAACTGAGGCAGAGTATCGCTCTATTGCCACTACGGCTGCCGAGCTACGTTGGCTTGCTTCTCTTCTCACTGAATTTGGAGTAAAAATTTCTCAACAGCCTGTCATCTACTGTGAAAATATTGGTGCCACCAACTTGTGTGCTAATCCCGTTTTTCACTCACGCATGAAGCATGTCGCGTTAGACTATCACTTCATTCATGAGCAGGTTCAGAATGGTGACCTTAGAGTCACACATGTTTCTACGGAGGATCAATTGGCTGATGCACTTACCAAACCATTACTACGAGCGCGTTTTCTTAAGCTAACGACCAAGATTGGACTCTCCTCTCGGAGCTCCATCTTGCGGGGGCATGATAAAGATAATTAGTTTATTTATGTTTTTGAATTTTGAATTATTAAAATGCAGTTTGTTATCCAGTTGTTTTCATTTGTTATCTTAGGATATACTTAGTTTTAAGATTTGAATTAGTTCTTTTCAACTTTAGAGTACGTTGTATATACTATTTATACTAAGATTAATCAAAGGAATGGCTTTGCCATATTTTCCTCATCTTTATCTTTCTATAGGGTATAACTACAACTGTATATGTGTGTGTCAATATATATAGACACTTACACTACTACACACAAATACGTATGTACGTATGTATGTATGTAGGTATGCATGTATGTATAAGGCGTTTAATAAGCAGTGTTGAATGTGGGAAATTCTTGCGATTGAAATTGAAAGGTCACAAGTTTCTTATTCTTCTCAACCTCTTTTCGCAAAAAGTAACAGAACGCATATGATTCAAATGAAGTTAATTTCAAGGACTGTAAATGGTAGAAAAGAGCCATCAACTTGCACACACACACACACAAATATATATGTACATAAACGAAGGTTAAACCAACAAAAAATATTTCAGATTCCTCACCTATAATTTTCAGACAAAGAATATTCTAGATGTGTGTACATACGTATATATGTATGTACTTTATATGCCGTATATTATGCACGGTGAATATGATTCTCACTAATTATAATTACCCCAACTTAAGAGTAGTGTCCGAGCTATAATGGTCATGATGATTATTTGAACTGCAGATATTAGTAGACTCGACTGGGCGGACATGTTGAACTACATCTGTTTGCACTTCAAAGACATTCGTCATCTGCCATTAAAAACTAAGCTTAATTTATTAATGTCTAGTACAAGGGAAACCAAGAATTAAGTAAATCATTAATTGTTAATAACCCATATTATATATATTATCAAATTACCTGCTTCAATCGTCTGTTATCTTCTAGTAGCTGGACCCCCTGCAAGTAGATATAATAAGAAATCAGTCCAACTACGTGATCATATAATATTAAAGTGTGTATATATTTATGTGTGTGTATATATATCCGCAAACCGGGTACAATAGAGAGGATATCTGTAAATTCAAAAACAATCATCAAGGGGCTAAAGTGAAAAATACATATCGTAGCTCTATTTGTGTTTGCAAAAAACTAAGAATAATTAAGCTCAAATTAATCCTAAATAATCCTAATAGAACTCTAATAAAATCCTAGATAATAAGAATTGATAAACACAGTCACATATATATTAAATTCCTAATATCGAGATCTTTGTTCCTCATCATTTTCCTCAGCTTGGAGAACTCGACTATGACGCGTTAAAATTAAGAAGAGTCGTGAAGCAAACAATCCGAAACCAAAGAACATCTCCAAACCTCAACTCTTGATTTTGGATGAAGCTATCTATAGGTGCTTGTTTCTATAAAAGACTCAATGAAGAGAGGCTTAGCAGATTCACAAGAACCAAGTTCAACCATGTGTGGGTTTGGAGATTGGCCTATTGATGAGCTAGATTTCAGTTTTCTTTTGTTTTTTTTTTAAATATCCTTTTTGGAGGACATCGGCAGTTCTTTACTAGGAATAGATTCATTCTCCCCTCCATCGCACCTATTATAACACTAGAATTAACCCAAGGACAAAAAAAAAAAAAAAAGAAAAGAAAAGAGTTGGCCTGCTTCTAATCCAATTTCCATGAATGGTGAGAGCACTAAGGCATGGTTTTGATTCAAATGAGCATCTACAAACAAAAGCCAGGGAAAAAAAATGTATTCTCAACAAGAATCATAGCATTCGCGCTGAATATGACCTAGCGAGAACAGACCTTAGGGCAAACCAGAAGGAAACACAAACCCTAGGAGCAAGCCAACAAATCTGAGTGAACCTAGCTAACAGCAACGACATAGAAAAATTGGCGTAGACATGAGTAGCAACGTGTGCAAATCTCTAGAATGGGTGACGGCTCAAGAACAACGACGGTGTAAGGGCATGAGAAAATTACACTCCAGCACAACAGCTAGCACCAGCAAAACTTGGCTAGAGCGAGCAAGGGTGCAACGATGTTAGCCAAACTGTGGGCAAGACGAGCAAGCAATGGGGTAAATCCAAGGTACGCCAGCAACAACAGTGGTGGCTGCCCGAGCTTCTTGAAAGTTGTGAAAAATAAACAAATTGCAACAACTAAGGTTATTGTGAAGGACAACATGAGGTGACGATGAAGGTTACCGGAGATAGTTCGTTGGTGACAAGAAGCTCACCGGAAAAAAGAGAAAGTGAAGAATCCTAACTATTAAATCTCTCACACCATGTAGATATTAAAACTCCTCTATCATTATCAGAGAATGTACAAGATTGAGGAAACTATGACTAATTATACTGCTAACACTCTTAACTACAACCAAACAACCTTTTTTTAATGAATAGAACGGCAACTGGTGTTTGAGCATCCCAACTAAGTTGGCACCCAAAAAACAAACTCATCCCACATGAAACCAACGAGGCTCCACCCTACACAGAAGCTCCACACTACTAGAAATTGACTGCAGAAGATAAAGCTACACATTTGAAAATCAGTTTCTGAAATAGGCCTCATCAAAAACTTGCCAATAAAACCAAAGAGAAAAACCTAGGGAGGGGAAAAAAATGTGTTTATGCTAACTACATTTCCCCAACAGGCCAAGAAGAGGGCTTCGAAAACAAACATAAACAATTCGACCGTGAATGTAGAACATTAGTCTGCAAAGCGAAAAAACCAAGCTTATCCATCGCATTACTTGCTTCACGAAAATTATGAGAAACCCCAGTATTAAGCTGAGTAGCCATATTCATTTCCTTGAGCCATCTATTAGGATACTTCCATGACGCATAATCTTCAGACATAGTGCAAAGGAGATCAACCACACACAACAAGAGTCATTCTCAATCCAAAGATATTACACCAGTTGAATCCATAAGCCTTCTCAATAGCTAACATGAGGCCCGTAAGTTCCGCTTCAAAAGCAAAAGCAATGCCATGGGAGCTGAAAAAACCCTTTACAAAACCTTGACGAGTCTGAAAAATACCTACAGCTTGCCCGACCCGAGGTCCCCTTGCAGCTTCACCCGTATTAACTTTGATCCAGCCCGGAGGGGGAGAAAGCCAGTGAACCATGAGACTAAACGGAGAGCGGAATTAGATATAGGTCCAGTATCTAATAGATTTATTTCTTTCGTCAGAGCCCAAATGAAAGCTTTAATCGAATGAAATGTAATGATTTTATCTTCAAAGACAGCTTGATTCTTAAGATACCAAATGTACTAACAAACAACAGAAAATGCTGTTTTCCAAGTCCCATAAATCCGCGTGACGAATTTTTCTCGAAAAAGAAAGAAAAACATAAGAAAATTTCAAAATTATCTTCAAAGTGAATTCTTCTCACAAAACATTAGCAATCGACTTCCAAAGAACTTGTACCTACACCAGACAATATGGCTAATTCACCAAAGGAGCTTTTGTTGAATCCTTAATCCAACATTAGGCTTATATGTAAATAATTATGTGTTGCAAACTGTCATATAAGGAAAAGTCTATTTAAAAGTGATATGCTAAGGTTTAGGTAATTTGGGCTTTAATGTATCTAATAGGATGTAGGCCTTTAATGTGTAGAGATTTAAGAGTAATTTCTAATTTTATGATGGGCTAAAATAGAATTACTAAAAGATAACAAAGAAATTCTCTATATATAGTGGTTATGGTCCTCAGATCACACGTGACATTCTATTCTTTCTGGCATCCCATCATCAGAGAGAGCAGTCAAAAAGTTAAAGGATTCTCTAGAAAAACGTGTTGATCTGGAAGACAAACCGCACGGCTCTAGAGAATAATTTATTGTCATGCATTCAAGTACGCTTCCGCTTACTGTTCTCTTGATTCTTGGTGATCCAACATGAATGTTCTTGAATTTCATTGGATGACAGTTTTCACCAAAGGATATTTTGTAACAACGTTTAGTACCATTTTCTAAGTTCCTAGAGGAATGTGGTATTGTCCCATAGTACACTATGTCAGGTTCCCCCATTATATATGGTGTTGCTGAAAGATGAAACATGATGCTTAACGACATGGTGAGGAGTATGATTTATCATTCTACCTTACCAAAAACACTCTAGGGAGAAGCGCTTAAAACTACAACATATATCCTTTATAGGGTTCTAACTAAAGTGACTGTTAAAACCCCTATGAACTTTGGACGGGCAAGAAACCTAATTTAAAGCACTTGCACATTTGAGAATGTCCAGTTGAGGTAAGGCCTTAAGGCTAGGCCTTATAGGCCTAATGAAATGAAACTAGATTCAAGAACTGTGAGTTACTATTTTATTGGATACTCTAAAAGATATAGGGAGTACAAGTTTTATGATCCCGCGACTAACTCGATTTTCGAGTCAGGAAATGCCGGGTTCTTCGAGGATACCAAGTTTGTGGGGGGAGATACAGTTAGAGACTTTCTCTTTGAAAAGGAATATGTTGATATTCCCACAGGTGCTATTAGCATCGCTGAGGATTCCATTCCTGACTTTGTTCAAGACACAACAGACCAAGACGATGTCAAAGAACCTCCAATTCAAGAAATTATTCCAAAAGAACAAACCCTACCACTTTAAGAACCTATGCCATTAAGGAGATCAACTAGAGAAAGGAGAAGTGCAGTGCCAGATGACTACATTGTTATTTCTCTAAGAATATGAGGTTTATATTGGAGAGATGGAAGATGATCCGATCAACTTCTGTCAAGCCATGGAAAGTTTTAAGTCTCAGAAGTGGATTGATGCCATGAATAAGAAGATTAAGTCCATGAAGGACAATTACGTGTGGGACCTTGTCCCATTGCCGGAATGTGCGAAACTCATTGGTTGCAAATAGATATTTAAGACCAAGAAGGATTCGAAAGGCGATGTGGAGAGGTACAAGCCTCGTCTTATCACAAAGGGCTTTACACAAAAGGAAGGCATCGACTATAAAGAGACTATCTCCAATTTGGCGGCACATTTCAATCTTGAATTACATCAGATGGATGTAAAGACAACGTTTCTCAATGGCAACATTGATGAGACGATCTATATGGTGAACCAGAAAACTGTGTCGAGAGACCCAAAGAATATGGTTTGCAAACTTAAGAAACTCATCTATGCACTCAAACAAGCATCTCGACAATAGTATTTCAAGTTTCATCAAATGATCATCTCGTTCGATTTTGAGACGAATTTGGTCGATGATTGCATATATCATAAGTTTATGTGGGAGCAAGTATATTTTTCTGGTTTTATATATCGATGACATTTTACTCGTCAATAACGATATAGGCTTATTGCATAAAATCAAGAGATTTCTAGCTAAGAATTTTGAGATGAAAGATCTTGGTGACGCCACTTTTGCATTAGGCATACAGATGCACCGCAATCGTTCTCGGGGTATTCTTGGATTATCACAAAAGAACTATATCGAAAAGGTTATATGGCATGCAGGATTACAAACCAGATGATACCCCTGTGACAAATGGATACAAGTTTAGTCTCAATCAGTACCCTAAAAATGATTTTGAGGAAATGAAAATAGAAAAGATTCCTTATGCATCAGCAATAGGAAGTCTAATGTATCCTCAAGTTTGTACGCGTCCAGATATTGTGTACATTGTTTGGGATGTTGGGCAGATATTTAAGCAATTCAAGAGTAGACCATTAGAAAGCAGCCAAACGGGTCTTGCGGTATTTACAGAGAACAAAGGACTACATGCTCACGTATCAGAGGTTTGATTAGCTTGAAATCATTGGGTATACTGACTCTAATTTTGTTAGATGGCAAGATAGTATGAAATCTACGTCGGGCTATATCCACCTGCTAGCTGGTGGTGCGGTCTCTTGGAAGAGTGCTAAACAGTCTTTTATAGCCTCTTCTACCACGGCGGCAGAGTTCATAGCGTGTTATGGGGCGTCCAATCACAGAATATGGCTACGGAATTTTGTCACAGGGCTGCGCATAGTGGACGGTATTGAAAGACCACTCAAGTTATTTTGTGACAATAAGTCGATAATTCTGTATTCCAACAACAGGAGCTCGAAGAAGTCGAAACATATAAACATCAAGTTCCTAGTTGTTAAAAAAAGAGTTCAGAATGGATAGATATGTATAGAGCACATCGTTACAAACTCCATGGTTACAGATCTGCTTACTAAGGGATTGCCACCCAAAGTATTTCATGAGCACACTGCTCTTATGGGTGTCATGTCATTTGAGGATATTCAGTTTTAGTGGGAGTTTGTAAATTTATATGCTTTTCTGATATAGACACATTTTTAATTATTTTAGTTTATGGATATTTTGAGGTTTATTCTGCAAAAATAAAGTTTTGGTTTATTTACACGCTAATTTTGGTATAATTTGATCTCACTGAGGTTTAAGGCTAGACCAGTTGGAAATAGACATGTTAAGATCACATTGCATAAAATTTACATGCTACACATCCACATTATGATCCATGTCATTTAGTTGTATCGGTATACATGACCATTGATGGGTCGAGTTACGACAGATGTAACGAAGGCCACTTTGATCCTATGTTGGTATGGTTGATGGACCGGATTTATTATAGATACATTTCGGTAATGACAGCAAAGTTGAGCTCGTACAGTTATTTTGTAATGCATTATTATAAGGATACACATATAGCCCAAATGGGAGATTGTTGGATCCTTAATCCAACATTAGGCTTATATGTGAATAATTATGTGTTGCAGACTGTCATCTAAGGTTAAGCCCATTTAAAAGTGATCTGCTAAGGTTTAGGCAAATTGGGCTTTAATGTATATGATAAGGTGTGAGCCTTTAATGTGTAGAGACTTAAGGGTAATTTCTATTTTTTATAATGGGCTAAAATATAAATACTAAAAGATAACATGTAAGTTATCTATATATAGTGGTTATGGTCCCTGATCACATGTGACATTTTATTCTTTCTAACACCCCATCATCAGAGAGAAAGCAGTGAGAATAACTAAAGGATTCTCTAGGAAAGTGTGTTGATCTGAAAAACAAACTGCACGGCTCTAAAGAGTAATTTATTATCGTGAATTCAATTATGCTTCTGCTTATTGATCTATTAATTGTTGGTCATTCAACATGAAGGTCCTTAGATTTTATTAGGTGGCAATTTTCACCAAAGGATCAGCTTCTACATATAAATTATATACGACACTCATCAATATAGTAATGGATACAATTACGAAATAAAAAACAACAATATATATATACACACACACACACACATATATATATATATATGTATAAATGGATGTGTCCGTGTACACATGTTTGACGATCAGTATTGAGAGGTGAACCAGTTGCCCCTTTCAACTGTCCTCTTGCACTATGAGTCATCATTCTAATTAGCAACGAAGGTTTCATGAAGCGACCTCATCGTGTGGTTTTCGGATCACAAGCAAGCAACGTTATGTACTACTTCTTTCAGACCGTAAAACATTAACTTTTTTTCTACCTATCAACTAAACAACAAAGATATAACGTGCATGCTTTGAAAATTAACAAGAATGATGAAAAATTTTTGCTTCATACCTTCTTCTTAAGAGAATTGATCTCCTTTACAACTCTTTGATCCTGAACAAACCAAAAAACATACCCTTTTCGTAACTTGAAATGTGCGAGAGGCGCATCAAACTGATCCAAAAAACAAACCTTTAATTCTGCAACGCGGCTCAAGCCTGCCTCCACCATTTTTTCTAGTTCCTTTATCTCTTCAAGGCTTAGTTCTTGGAGCTCTTCTCCCTTCATACGCCTGTAAAGTTGGGAATTATGAATTCCATTGTGGGAATGTAGTACATATGAGTAATCTTAGAAAAACTTAGTTTATATATATATATATATATATGAGTTATTACATGGCTATACCTTAGTTCAGTCGTCTTCTCCTCAAGTTCTGCCTTCAACGAGTCTAATCTATTTCTTTCGTGCTACATTTAATAGAATACACCAAAGGAAATGTCATTTACAAAAGGTGTGTTACTGATGTTAATGCATGCAGCTAAATGCTCTTATGAAACCCTAAAATCAACACAAGTAATTGTTTCTTTCACGAAAGTTTCTTGTTAATTTGAATATTGTTTGGTTTAGCGATCGCCTTTATCATCCCGGTTTTTCTTAGTCAGAATACTCTCCTTCCAAGTTTCAGAACCCCTTTCTTTGTGATTCATTTGTTTGTTCATGTGTTTAAATAAACTGTGAGAAGGAATAAATGATGTTAATATTAGAGATAAATATTACATCCTAACTAAGTTGACATCCACTAAATAATCTCATCTTTTACCAAAATCCTAAATTCATCTGTTTCTTCGTGATACATACATTTATAAAATCAAATACCTTCAAACAGATTGGGATGAGGAGCATAGATCTTTTCTTCCACTATCAATTACTAAAATGAGCATTGTATTTGACTCTTCTAGCTCACGCCTCTTAATAACCTCTTAAGTTTTGAAGGGATGCTTTTTTTTTTCTGCCTTTCTCATAAATAGGTTGCCAACACAATTATTCTTGATGATAAATCTCTTTTGTTAAGCTCTTAATTCTCGAAAACCAAAACTAGTGTATTTCAAGCATGGTTTTTGTTTCACGAGCCTGTCATAAATTTGATCTGAACCTCCTTATGTATATTAATTTTGAGGTACATTTCTTTATCACGAAGGTTATAAATGTTTGCGTCCCTCTATTTATGATATGCATTGCTAGAGGGTGTGATCTTCAATGAACATGAGTTTCCTTATTCAATTCTAATTTCAAACGACAAATTTATGAATTCTTGTAATAAGGGTAATCTTGACAATTACCTTTTAAAAAGTGCATGGGTCAGGATTTACCCTTTACTCTTGATTCATAACCTTTTTAGTGAAATAATTACACTAATAAAAGGGTATTTATTAAGAGTAAGGGGTAAAGGTCTAGAATCATGCACTCTCATGGGTAAATTCTCCATTTTTTCTTGTAATTAATAATTAATTAATAAATGTTTCTTCTACAACTCCACGCTTTTGACTTCGAAATGTCATTTTGACGATTAAATTTTTATTCAATTAAAAGTTTGTTTGAGTGAGCTAACACCCCACATATACATGGGATGTTAGTCGATAACTTTCTAAGCTATATGATACATAAGCTTAGTACTTTTGCTAGCTATTCTTTCTAACATCATTGATTCTAGCGAACGAACTTCTAAGTATTCTTTTTGTAGACAGTTTGTTCACCTTTGAGCAATCTGCTTTTTTTTTTTTTTTTCCTAGTCGAAAATCGGCTAATTTATTTTGGGGTGATAATGTATTTGCATTTATCTTTTTATATAGGGTGAGGCTTATGGCTTCCACTTTATATAAAAAAGGAAACCATCAGAATGACACACACTCACGCCCCCAACTTTTGAGCTCGAATAGTGTATTTCCATGTGTGTGTATATCCTTTATGAATTTATTTGTTCATAGTGTTGTTATGTATTTAACTTGATGAGTGTATACGCGCGCGCAAATATATATATATATATATATATTCGTCTCTACATCTCTCTCTATACACACACATACACGCAGATATGTGTCTATCTTGATAAATTTGTTTCTGTATACAACTTTTTATCCTTAATTGTTTTCTAATAATAGAGGAAGTAAAAAGTTTCTAAAATCTTTTTTTTTTTTTTTGAAAATATTGGTAACATCATTTTTTGAGAAAACTAAAGAGAAGGAATAACTAATATAAAAATTAACTTTTCTAAAGAAGGAAAAAATAATTAACGATTAAGTGTTATACTAATTAGCAAGTCTAAGTATATACATTCGGTTTATGTGTTCAATTTATTTCAAGAAAAAAATAAATTGTACATGTGTTTAACATCTTACCTCGAGTGCATCAAGAGATGGTTGGCTGACCAATTTGTCAGGATTTTCTGAATGAAAACTATACCTTTCAATCACTTGCTGCATACTTTAAACAACAAGAGAGACAACAGAATTCCATAGAAAGATTAATATTAGAATATATAAAGCACTGCCAAAAAAAAAGGTCTTAACTTCAATTATAGAATTGTGTTATGTGACTATATATATTATAACCAACTACAAGATACATCGAGACATATTGTACTGTTATTCTCTCTAAAAAAAATGAAAGTTACAATATTATACTGCGAATTATAGTTGTATTAAGTATATATATTGTGCTTTTTTTTTTCTCTTCTTCGTTTTCATATCCCATATCCAACATTCTAATTTCTATTTTCTTCTTTTCCTTCACGGTCCTAATCTCCTAAATATTGGTGGTCAATTGTTACGTATATATATAATTCTCTTAGTTACATTTGTGTCCTTTTTATTGTTATTATTATTTTGTTGATTATTGCTCCGCTACATGGTTTTATAAAGCTTTTGTGTCTTTACTAATATTGTCTGATTAAATGAACGTCTTACCACAGATAATTTTCCTGAATTTAGAATTTTCAGAGAATACCTTCCAATAGCTCCAAACTAAACTTATGATTAAGTACATATCCCTAATTGGAACGACACAACATTTTCTGAAGATACAATATTTAATGTCCTACAACTAATTGATTGGTACGGCAGTCCACTAACACATGCTTGCGTGTGATATATATGAATTACTTTATTGGCAAACACACAAGAGAATTACTAAGTTAATGACTAGAAGTTTCAAACATATTATCCTAACTATTCTTCCCAAAAACTTTTAAACATGATATATATGCAACAACAAAAAAAATGAAAAATTTAACAATTACATATTCTATCCACTTGTTCATATATATATATAGCAACAATTCCTGAAGAATGGAGAGAAAGATAATGCATCAATGTGTATATATATACATGTGTGTGTGTGTGTAATTACGTATTAATAAAGAGTACTGACAAATCACAAGTTCAAAGTAAAGAAACTTGAGTCAATATTAGTTGTAGCTTAATTTGTATTGAAAAATGCAAGTACTTTTTTCTTTTTATGTGAAAAATACTTGATATAAGTACTTTTTTATCCTTTATTGGGTTCCCTAAAGATGGTATAAGTACTTCTGATAAGAAAATACATGAGTACTTTCAACAAGAGAAAATGTACTCAACTTTACAGGAGTGCAATTACGAATATATACTGTAAACACATATTCATGGTGTACTAGATTGATTACAATATTGCTAAGTGAAATGGGAAATAACTATTAACTGGCTTCCACATTTGGTTAAAAGTTACAATGAAGGTACAAATTAAGTAGAAGTCACAAGAACACTTCAAGCTGCCCTTAATGACTGAAAATCATTCATTGTTTTCCTAGGTCCATTGCTTTCTCTCACAGATTAAAAAGTATATATCCAAAATTTTATGTTTTGATCTATAATACTATTCCATGTATTGGTTAGTAAATATACATTTCTTTTAATGTTAAGACTAATGAATTTGTGTTCATTCTAATAGCGAGCCTTTTTGGTTAGATTTAGTTACATATATCGATATATATATATATATAGAAATTAGATTTCATGTACTTGTTTGTGAAACAATGCAATTGCAAGTAACAAATACTAAAAAAAAAAAAAAAAGTAAAATAAAATAAATGAGAAATTATTAGGAGTTAAAAAACCTTGAGCTGGAATATTCAAAGAGCTTTCCGGTGGCAGAAAACACAAGGAGAGCAATCTCAGCATCACAAAGAGTAGAGAGCTCCAAAGCCTTCTTGAAAAGCCCTCTTCTTCTCTTCGAAAACGTCACTTGCCTCGCCGTGATGTTGTCGATCTTCTTTATCTCTATTTTCTGCCTCGTCATAATGATAAGAAACATTTATTATTTTATAGCTTGTACTTTCAGTTTATAACTAACATACTTTTTTATTATAGATTTTCTTAAAGTTGTAGTTACCAATTTTAGTTTAAATTTATGTTAAATTTGCACTTTTTTTTTTATGCTGTGTTTGGTAGTTAAAAAAGGTGAAATAACTAGTTCTTTCCCTTTTATTTTCCTCACTTAGGTTTTTATCTTCCCTCTTATTCCTATGTTCCGTCCTTCTCACCAAACATAATGTAAGAGTCCGTTTGGTTAGAGGATTCGTTCTCTGATTCGAATCCTAGTTCATGATTTATTACAGTATTTTCTCTCATAAAAAATACACGTAAATTGAAAATAATTCTAATCCATGAACCAAACGGGGTAGTCAATAACTAATTTGAATTTACGAATGTCAACATTTATAACTAAGTTGAAAGTAAATTTTTTTTTCAACAAATAATACTTGATTTATATTTTATTATTGATTTATATTTTGTTTATAAAATCTAAAAAATAATTTGGTCAACTAAAGGACCAAAATCAACTCCGTTGACTTAAAAAGTAAAAATAAATAAATAAACATAAATTTAAAATTGAAAAGTAAAATTTTCAACACATTTAAAAAGGAAGTTTCTCTATAGTCTGTTCTACCGATAGTCTCAATTTTTAGCTGTTAGAAATGGTCAAAATTACATCAGAATAAAAAAATATACAGAATAGACAGATTCTAATACAAATTTGACGATTGAAAAGTAAGAGACTATAAGTAGTTTATTTTGCAGGGACTACCAGAGAAAGTCCCTAAAAAAAACCGTATATCTTTTTTAAGGACTTTCTCTAGTAGGCTTTCCTACTAGTAATTTCAGTTTCTGACCGTTAGATCTAATTAAAATCACATCAAATTAAAAAATACGTAAAATAAATAGTTTTTTATACATATCTAATAGCTGAAAAATAAAAAACAAATAATAATTCATTTTTTTTAGATCCTACTAAAGGTACTCCTTTTTTTATAATAAACTCAAAAGGTAAATAAATTCATTAAAAAATCAAAATGCAACAAATATCTATCAAATAACCCAAAATAAACTCCCTCAAGGGGAAAACACAACAATCCGAAATGTACCGTTTTAAAAACCAATTGATTTCATACACACTCCCATGAATTTGTTATAATGTTTTAACATGCTCTCTAAATTTTTAAAAGGAGTTCATTTTATCCTTTCAAATGTGAAAAGTAGTTCAAAATACACGTCTTAAATTAATATTATTTTTAAGGATAAATTGCACGAATAGTTCTTAAACTTTTTAAAAGATAATAGTTTGGTCCTCAAAATTTTTTTTTTGACAAAATGAACCCCAAACTATTTAAAATGGTGCAATGTAGTCATTTCCGTCAGATGTCATCCAAAAAGTAACGCATAATAACCTAAAAGGGTGACATTATAGTCTCTTACTTCTTTATGAGGTGATTTTTTAGTCCTAATCGACTTTAATAGGTTAGAATTTGGTCATATTTTTGAATGGCATTTAACGAAAAGCATGACATTACGTCCTTTTAAATAGTTTGAGACTCGTTTCGTAAAAAAAAGTTTAGGGACTAAACTATCACCTTTTAACAAGTTTGGGGACTATTCATACCCATTACTCTATTTTTAATGTTCCATTAACTATTGATTTTGTATCAGTTTATCCCCGATCCTTTAAAACATATGTAGAAAAGTAGACACAAAAATAATAATTATGAAAATCAAGAGTTATGGGGCATTGTAAAAGTATAAGAGCGTTAAGTCATCATTTTATTTGTTTTATAAATGTGAGCATTTTGATTAGAGTGATATAATTAAGAAAGTAGAATGAATCGTTGTAAAAAAACAGAGGGACCATTTTGAAATGGAATAAAAAGTTGAGGGGCATTATGAAATTAATTCAAAATTAAATAAAAATAAGTTTTGCAACACTTTTTTTCGTACTATTAGTTTATCTATATTTTTTTCTCAAAAGTTTTTTTTAATACGTTTAATTAATAAGTTATGTCCGTATATCCTTTTTAAGGACTTTCTCTAGTAGGCTTTCCTACTAGTAATTTCAGTTTCTAACCGTTAGATCTAATTAAAATCACATCAAATTAAAAAATACGTAAAATAAATAGTTTTTTATACATATCTAATAGCTGAAAAATAAAAAACAAATAATAAGCATTATGAAATTAATTCAAAATTAAATAAAAATAAGTTTTGCAACACTTTTTTTCGTACTATTAGTTTATCTATATTTTTTTCTCAAAAGTTTTTTTTAATACGTTTAATTAATAAGTTATGTTTTTTTAATCATTAAGAGAATATTTTGTTGGATGATTCAAACTATGATTTGAATTATAGTTCATAGTTCATTATAATATTTTTTCTCGTAAAAAATACACATAAATTAAAAATAATTTTAATCACATAATTTTAATTTATGAACTAAACACCTCTTAAATTTAAACATTTTTTAATTTTATATAAATTTAATAGTTAAAAATTTAACCTACTCATATATCAGGTACCAGAAGAGTTATTTTTTTCTCTTTTTTTTGTTTGAAAAAAGTTTATCTGTTTTTGTATATGGTCAGGCTGCTTTCCGTGCAGATAGCCACGCTGCATAGCTGTGCAGAAATTATGACATGTTTGTACCCTCGTACCCACTCTGTTCAACATCTCTTTTTTTTTTTTGACAAAACGAACCCTAAACTATTTAAAATGGTGCAATGTAGTCATTTCCGTCAGATGTCGTCCAAAAAATAACGCATAATAACCTAAAAGGGTGACATTATAGTCTCTTACTTCTTTATGAGATGATTTTTTAGTCCTAATCGACTTTAATAGGTTAGAATTTGGTCATATTTTTGAATGGCATTTAACGAAAAGCACGACATTACGTCCTTTTAAATAGTTTGAGACTCGTTTCGTAAAAAAAAGTTTAGGGACTAAACTATCACCCTTTAACAAGTTTGGGGACTATTCGTACCCATTACTCTATTTTTAATGTTCCATTAACCATTGATTTTGTATCAGTTTATCCCCGATCCTTTAAAACATATGTAGAAAAGTAGACACAAAAATAATAATTATGAAAATCAAGAGTTACGGGGCATTGTAAAAGTATAAGAGCGTTAAGTCATCATTTTATTTGTTTTATAAATGTGAGCATTTTTATTAGAGTGATATAATTCAGAAAGTAGAATGAATCATTGTAAAAAACAGAGGGACCATTTTGAAATGGAATAAAAAGTTGAGGGGCATTATGAAATTAATTCAAAATTAAATAAAAATAAGTTTTGCAACACTTTTTTTTCGTACTATTAGTTTATCTATATTTTTTTTCTCAAAAGTTTTTTTTAATACGTTTAATTAATAAGTTGTGTTTTTTTAATCATTAAGGGAATGCTTTGTGAGAAGATTCAAACCATGATTTAAATCATAGTTCATAATTCGTTATAATATTTTTTCTCGTAAAAAATACATATAAATTAAAAATAATTTTAATCATGATTTTAATTTAAGAATAAAATATCTCCTAAATTTAAACATTTTCTAATTTTATATAAATTTAATTATATCGGGTACAGAAGAGTTATTTTTTTCTCTTTTTTTTGTTTGAAAAAAGTTTATCTGTTTTTGTATATGGTCAGGCTGCTTTCCGTGCAGATAGCCACGCTGCATAGCTGTGCAGAAATTATGACATGTTTGTACCCTCGTACCCACTCTGTTCAACATCTCTTCAATTTATCACGATATGATAAATTGAAAATTATTGCCCTTTAAGGAAGGAATTTGACAACTTGCAACGAAACTAATAACTACAATGACGCATGATTATGCCTCATCCATGACGCATGATCTGTTGGATTGACACTGGACCCATCACATTATTGCTATTTATTTAAACACGAATGGCACACTGGATTATTACCAGCCTCATAAATATTTGATCGGAAAAAGAAAATTTCAAATACCGTCTAATTTATTTCGTGATTTAAATTTTTAATTTTAATTTTATTATAATTAAAATTTTTTAAAAATTATCATACTTAATTTTTTTATTACAGTTAAAATTTTTTACATAAATTTAGTGAGAATTTTTTATTATAATAAAAAAAATTAGATGTAATTTTTTATAAAAATTTTTAACTGTAAAAAAATTAAAATTAAAAATTTAAATCGGTAAAATAAATGAGACTTAATTAATAAATAGTATAATGTTATGGTATAGCTCAATATTGAACTTGAAGTTGCAATGGTAGCTAACCTGAGTTTGAAAAAAAAAATACTGATGAGGAGTTGATTTATATGAGCATCACTTTTTTTTCGTACTATTAGTTTATCTATATTTTTTTTCTCAAAAGTTTTTTTTAATACGTTTAATTAATAAGTTGTGTTTTTTTAATCATTAAGGGAATGCTTTGTGAGAAGATTCAAACCATGATTTAAATCATAGTTCATAATTCGTTATAATATTTTTTCTCGTAAAAAATACATATAAATTAAAAATAATTTTAATCATGATTTTAATTTAAGAATAAAATATCTCCTAAATTTAAACATTTTCTAATTTTATATAAATTTAATTATATCGGGTACAGAAGAGTTATTTTTTTCTCTTTTTTTTGTTTGAAAAAAGTTTATCTGTTTTTGTATATGGTCAGGCTGCTTTCCGTGCAGATAGCCACGCTGCATAGCTGTGCAGAAATTATGACATGTTTGTACCCTCGTACCCACTCTGTTCAACATCTCTTCAATTTATCACGATATGATAAATTGAAAATTATTGCCCTTTAAGGAAGGAATTTGACAACTTGCAACGAAACTAATAACTACAATGACGCATGATTATGCCTCATCCATGACGCATGATCTGTTGGATTGACACTGGACCCATCACATTATTGCTATTTATTTAAACACGAATGGCACACTGGATTATTACCAGCCTCATAAATATTTGATCGGAAAAAGAAAATTTCAAATACCGTCTAATTTATTTCGTGATTTAAATTTTTAATTTTAATTTTATTATAATTAAAAATTTTTAAAAATTATCATATTTAATTTTTTTATTACAGTTAAAAATTTTTACATAAATTTAGTGAGAATTTTTTACTATAATAAAAAAAATTAGATGTAATTTTTTATAAAAATTTTTAACTGTAAAAAAATTAAAATTAAAATTTTAAATCGGTAAAATAAATGAGACTTAATTAATAAATAGTATAATGTTATGGTATAGCTCAATATTGAACTTGAAGTTGCAATGGTAGCTAACCTGAGTTTGAAAAAAAAAAAAAAATACTGAGGAGGAGTTGATTTATATGAGCATCTTTATTGCATGAGACGGAAGAAGAGATTCTCTTTTTGTTTATTTATTTATTTTTTGATACAAGACATCTTGTTGTTTTTTTTTTTTTGTTTTTTTTATACAAGACTGGAATGAATTTACAACCTTTCCCGAAGATGTTTGTGGATTTAGAAAATTTATTTCAATTTCATCTCTTGTGTACTTTCTGGACAAACCAAATATAACAAAACGAGGGGAAAAAATCCTCAAATAGATTCTAAAAAATATTTTAAAATTTAAAACATAAAAATTACAAAACAAACATAATATTTAGAAAAAACATATATGTAATTTAATTTTTTTTAATATTTAAAATACTTATCATAAATTTTCTAAAAGAATCATAGTTTCGTGTTTTTAAAGTGTTTAAAATTTTTTTCTCAAATATTTTTGAAGAAAAACACATTATAATCGGTGTAATTTGGAGTATTTTTGGGCTTGTTCTTTTGGGTGAAAAACTCAAAAAAATATAACTTGAGTTACAACTTTATTCGAATTCATGTTCTTTTAAGTTTAAACTCGAGTTTAAACTCGAGTTCAAATTCGAGTTTATGACTAAAACTCGAGTTTAAGTTTCCCATTCAACTCGAGTTCAGAAACTCGAACTCAAATTAATGAACAGTATTTTTTCTATTCTATGCTATAACTTTTTCGTTTTAATTCTAATTGAGATGATTTTTTTTCTATGCGTTGACAACGAAAAGACGTATAAAACCCGACCCATATACCATATTAAAATTTTTCATCAGCATTGAGTTTTTATTAAAATACTATCTAAATACAAATTCAAGTTTTGACTCACTCAAACACAAACTCAAAAAGATTCTTATCTCAAACCATAACTCAAATGTACACAACTAAACACAAACTTAAGTTACAAGTTCAACTCAAGTTATAACTCAAATTTAACTCAAGAATTATAAGTTAAACTCTAAAAGAACAAGCCATTTGTGTTTTGTTCTTTTTGTCTCAAAGTGCGTGAAAGAGGAAAAAGCAAGTTTTTTTTTTTTTTTTTTTTAAAGAAACTTGTGGATACCTATGTAGTTTTTCAAAATATAGGGATAAATTACAAAATAAATCAATAAATAAAATGCTAGAACGTATATTGAGGTAATTACCCCACTGGACTAATAATTTTAGTTCAATTTTACTCATAAAAAGTGCGTTCAGTTTTTATGAATAAATTAAAATAGCCAAGTAATCCCTCTCGCCCTAAATAGATCTTTTTGGGTGAGATCAGTGAAAAAAGTTGAATTTTTTGTTTTTTTTTTTTTTTGGGCTAAGTCGATTTGCCACATGAGGGGAGAGATATCTCTCGTAAGTCAAAACAGCTTGAACTCAAGATGAGAAAGCCCAGAGCTGCCTGATTACATCATCTATAATCCAATGAACAAATACAGAATTTTAAGAACACGGATTATCACAAATTTTATATGCCCGTTTAATTCATTGATTCGAGTTTTTAATTAAAATTAATATGTGATTTTATATGAAAATTTTTTACTGTAATAAAAAAAGTTAAATATAATTATTTTTTAAAAAATTTATTATAAATAAAATTTAAATCGATAAAATAAATGAGTTATAAAGGTATCGTTCACTTTACGGATTCAAATTTTCAATTTGAATTGAGATGTAATATTTTTTAAAAAATTTTTACTATAATAAAAAAAATTAAATTTTATTATAAAAATTTAAAATTAAAAATTTAAATTGATAAAATAAACAGATACGGCGCTATACATACTTATAACTCAAACCAGTAGCGATTGATTTTTATTTTGTTATAGATAAATTCCAAAGTCAGAGCTTCGCATCGCATGTCTCTTCAGCCAACTAACTTCAAGATACCGCTGGCAAGTGCTAGGTTTCATTGATTTTGATCCAACAAGTGTCGCCTCACATAGACCCACGCGCCATCTTAGGAAGAGAGACACATCTGAGCCTAATTTAAAAAGTATATTTAGTGAGCATTTAAGTGTCATTCATTTTATCGATTTAAGTTTTTAATTTTAAATTTTTACAGTAAAAAATTCTTAAAAAATATCGCATATAACTTTATTTGTTACAGTGAAAAACTCTAAAAAATATCGCATCTCAACTCGAATCGCGAAGTGAACGAGACCTTAGTTGATGAATTTAAAATTATATTTTAAAATTATATTTATTTTACGTGTATTTTTTATGAGAAAAAATACTGTAAAAAATTATAAATTATGATTCAAAATTAATGATAAATATAAAAAATAAATATCTCCTTAATTTATAAATCATAATTTTTAATTCCAACTTTTAAAATTTAAATTTTTATAAAAAATAAATATTATAACAAAATCAATAATTTAGTTTAAATATATAAAAACAAACCCACCTTAAGAGTCCGTGATACTTTTCTTTTATTTGTACCATATTGTGGATTTATATATTAACTAGTCAACTACATAACTTTTTTTATTTAAGAATTATTGGATGCATTTAGAGTTGTTTTCGTTTGTTTTTCACGTTTTTTGATAAAATAAATAAATAAAAACAAGAGAAAAACAGTATTTCACACAATTAAAAAAAAATAAAAATAATTTTTAATTTAGTATAAAATAAAAGAAATAAAAAATGACTTTTAATCGTTTTTTATTTTTTATTTCTATTTTCTCATCTCTAAAGTAGAGATAGATTATTAAATTTTTTTATATTAAAAATAATCTCTTAAAAAAACTACAAAATACATTTTTAAAAATAATTTTTGTCTAAAATTAAAAATATTTTTATTTCTATTATCATACAAAAAATAAAATTATTTTAAAATAAATTCTAAACGCACCTGTTATCATCAATATTCCTAACTTTCAAGTCGTTTCTATTTTACGTCATGTTGTTAAAAAAATGACTTAAAATTTAGAGTAATTGTACTCTCATTTGTATACATGTTTTGATTAAAGCTCCATTCTTTCCATGTCATAATTTAACCTTTTTACTGCAACATTTTTTCTCATAAAAATTCAACAAACTCCTCAAACCGAAGAAAGGAATGGGGCATAAACCTTCCTACAATCAAACCTCCCTATGGCTTTTTGTTTCAGACATTCGAGACCTCAGTCTCATAGAATTTCTGTAGGTATCAATAAATAAAATTAAAAGTTGTTTACTAAAATGGTTGAACAAGATGCTTAAAACCGTGTCATCCACACATGGCACTTCCATTTATTTGAAAGGCCTTGCATATACAAACCTGCTTTACACTTCTAAAGAATGCTCCTTTGAATGGACTTCTCTTTGAATCAAAACTCAAATAATATAAAATAAAGTACACCTCTAACTATATACTGAGACACGCCTATCTCTTTAATCCAATAATATATTGCTTGTCATATAATTTATTCCAATACTGCTCCACATCTTCATCTTGACTCAGGAAAGGGTAACCTGCAAAATAATTTATTTATTCAGAGGCTGAAATTTAGAAAAAATAGTTTCCATCTATATATGTACGTATATATAAAACTCAACTATGCCACTATTAGAACATGGCTTCTAATCAACATCACCAGTTGTGCAACCAATAGCTCACAAAAAATACGTAAACCGAGAATGATTTTAAATCGTTATTTTAAATCCATAAACCAAAACGTCCACTAAGTCAACTAAGTCAGACGTGTACAGAGACAAAAAAAAAATATGTATATATATATATATATATCATTAATATGAAATTAATCAATAATGTCATTTATCAAATTTTTTCATGTAGGAAATAATGTGATTGATGAATACTAATTACCCCAACTTGAGAGCAGTATCCGAGCTATCATGGTCTTCCGGAAGGTCGGCCGAACTGCAGATTCCGGTGATTGAATCAGATGACTGGCCTTGTTCACCGGGATCTGCCGGAACTACGATTGCTCCTGCCGTCTGCTTAAGAGCTCTCACCAAAATATTGTCACGAAAATGAACAAAACTAATGAAAGAACAAAAGAAAGTGATTCAAAGCTTCCAGCTATCCGCTTTCTTTATGTTTGTTTTGTGTCTTTGAGCTTAAACTTGTTTCGGCCACTTTCTTTTCTTGAGGTTATTTGGTTTGAACAAATTGCGTAGCATGCCATTAAATTCCAACATATAGCTTTTAGTCATCTAATATTTCACTATGTTAATTTTATTATTCTACCAGAATACTCTATTAAGACCGGAGTCGGAGACGCCCAGTCATTTTTATAGAGGGGATGATGTTAATCTAGTAGAATATTTTCTAAATAATTGAGGGGCATAAATGTTAAGATTATATCGTTAAAAGGCATACATGTAAAGATAGTATTTTTTAAGTCGTATTTTTGTATTTCTCTGTCAAACTTTTTTTATTTTTAAACAAATGACCAGAGAGAATGAACATCTCAGCTAAGTTAGCATCTGAAACCCCTACCTACCTCATCCTGTACGTACTAAACCCTCACATGTATATTATTAAAATAAGATAATAATAAAAGTATAAAGGTAATGTATCAACCAAAAGGCCAGAAGGACAAAGCCAAAACTTAGAAAACCAAAGAAATAAAAGATAAAAATGTTCCTAGTAAAGCAAATGAGATGACAGTCATCCGAGTGATCAACTTTCTCAATCAAAGATTAAGAAAGGCCTCGTTAGAACCAGCCACTTTACTAAAAGAAGAGATTGCCAGAGGGTGCATGTGATATTGATGAGAAACGGCCAAGGGCTGCTTGTCTATACTCGGAAGAAGAAGCATGATATTAGTAATTAGGCTAGGCCGATGTGCTGATGTGGCTTTCGTAACTGATTCGGTTGGTTGTTAGCTTGAAAGTTAGTCTGTTAGCAAGAAAGAATTGTAAATAGGGCTGATGAGTGAATAAGGCTGAGGAGCTTATAAATAGGAGGGATCGGGAGAGGTTAAGCAGTTTTGGGAAAAGTAGAGAGTTTGGAGTGGAGAGTCGGTGATCTCTCAAACATCACCATTGTAGAGCCTTGGATTCCTTGTGGTTGAATAGAATCTCATTCTTTCATTTCCTTTTCTATCAATTTGTTGTGTTTTCTATCAGATATTTTCTGTGATAAAAGTTATTCCTTCTCACTTTGCATGTTGAATTTTGAATTAATCCCACTTGATCACTTCATTAGAATTTCCATTAAAAAGCGGTGAAAAGAAGAGAAAATAGTCTTATATAACCTCCAATGTTAAAATTTATATTCAAAACAAACAGAAAAAGACCACATGACCTTTATTTCCTTATTTTCTTCTGTTTTTAAATAGTACTAATTCAAAATTCCCAAATTCAAGTAAGAGTTTTTAAAGTTTAGAGGTTAAAGTGAGAATGATCCTAAAGTTAAGGGGAACATCAGCACGTATGAGAATAATTAAAATAAGTAAATAAATCTATAACAATTTATAGTTACCTGTCTCAATTGTCGGTTGGCTTCTAGTAGCAGGATCTCCTTCACATATAATAAGGTTGAACTAAATTAGTTCAATAACAGTTTAACAATGAGAAGAGAGGCGTTAATTCTAATTAGTTGTACACTAACTGTGGCCGCCAAATGGTGATGGCGTTCAGCAAAGAGAAATCAAAGATAAATATTGAACTGTTTATTTATTTATTTTTCTTCATTGGCATCAAACTAATGTTATCAATGTACAGTTGAATAGTTTTGCACCTGACCTTCCTTTTACGAGAGTTGATTTCTTTCATAATTTTATCATCCTGAAACAAATAGTAAAAAATTCCGTGTCAAAAGTAAATATTCCTAGCTAGCTACTTATCTGTTCCAGTGAAATCAATAAGACATATATGTGTAGCAAGTTAGAGCACAAAACCTTCTTTTCTATGACACGACCTAATCCAGTCTCAACCAATTTCTCTAGTTTCTTTAATTCATCAAGGTTTAGTTCTTCAAGTTCTTCTCCCTTCATCTGCCTGTGGACCTCAAAAATGAGATTATATCCTTAACATAAACATTTGTAAGGAAAAAAAAAGTTCTTTTAACAATCTACTAAGTTATGTACATACATGTATATATGTGCGCGCGTGTATATATATATATATATGTATTATATATATATATATATATACACACACACTATTCATGAATTACTTATATACCTCATCTCCCTTGTCTTCTGTTCAAGTTGCTTGCTCAACGAGGCGTATCTCTTTCTCTCGCACGAAGATCACACCAAGTATATATATATTTTTATCAATAAGGAAAAATTGAACCAAAAGTAAAAGAAAAAAAAGTGTTACAAATACTAAAGCATAAAGGAAATCTAAGAATGATAAAGAAAAACAAAAACAAAATGCAAACAAGAAAATAAAAATAAAATAGCAAAAACGCAACCTATGAAAAACTTTAAGATTGTCTCATAATTTAAAACCCTTCCCACAGAGAGGTCTAAGCTTATCGGAAGACTCTTTCTCTTTTGGATTGTTTGTTCAATTTTCTCCTCGGGAATAATTATTATTTATGAAAGTAATTTCTTGCTAAGTCCTCTTCTTGTGAGACCAGGAGAGCACAAGTAGAACAGTTTGTAAAAGCAAATATTATCACGTTACTCATGATCTGTAGTAACCATGATTAGCTAGAAAATGCTTAGACACATAAATTCTGGGTTTTCAATCTATATTTTTGCAGAAACAACTGAATCTTGCAACCCTGAACAATAACCCTCGTCCATATTCTCTTTTGCTAACTTAGCCAAGACAGTAGCAATAATCTTTTCTTGGCTCGGAACTCGTTATTGAAAGAAGGATTGTATTCTTTGTCCTACATTAAAAGTGTGCTTACCAAACCGTAAAGAAATGTAAAAGAAATATAGTAGGATTGAAAAGAAGCAAAACAAAATAAAAAGAATAAGAACCATTGATTTCCTTTTTAGTTTACTTGTCCAAGACATAAAGGGAATACAAATGACGTAATTACCACATTTCTTCCATGATTAGGAGAGAAAGAAATTAGGGAGCGCACAAATATGTAATTCTTTACAATATATATATATATATATATATGATTAACGACTCGTATCTTTGATTTTGAAGCCAAGAAGGAAGTACTATATATGGCCTAAAGTGATTATCTCAAGTTTGTGATGAAGATTCTTTTTTTAAGAAGAAAAACTAGACCAACAAGCACTGTGATATGGATGGCTTAAACAGGAGATCGAGAATTTTACCCTAGAATTTCACAAAATGAAAGAGAGCGCTTCCGTGATTCCCATAACACTGAACAAAAAGTCAAACGAGAATATGATTTCACATCAAGGAAACCCTAATTAGTTAGAAAGTCCTTTGAAGATTGTTATACAATGCTCCGATGAAACATTATTATTATTATTATTATTTTCAAATCATGCTTATTCAAGCATCAAGAATACTTAACCATGTTACAATTCTAAGCTTCCTTCTTAAACTAAAATGCCAAATAATCCCCTAATCAATGAAACATTAAAATAAAAGAAGGCCATATAATTCTTGGTCGTCGATTTTTTTTATTTTTATTTTTTTAAGTAAAGAGAGCAATTAGCATCAAAGGAAATTAGCACATCTCAACAAAGTTGGCAAACACTATAAACCCCACGCAAAGCCCTCTACTCAATATTACTATCAAATAACAAGAAAAGCAATACAAAATATTAAGAAAGACAAACAACCTCAAGGATAATGAACCAAAATAAAGAAACCTAAAAACAGGACCAACCAAAACAAGACCAAAAGTGGGGACAAGGGCAAGTAGAGTCTGACACCACAAGGAATAGGCGAAAACAAAGCTTAGCAAACCAGACTCTCTGGTAGACTTCATTAAAAATCTTACTAGTAAAAAACAACGAGAACACTTGACAAGGAAAAAGGAGTGTCTGTCATAAATTAATACAAAAAAGACAAAAACTAGCGGTTGTAATCCTGTCTAGAAATGTCTTGAAAGATTATAGGAAGAACACTAGCTATCTGGAGCATTAAAAGAACAGAGATGATGCTGAAAGTGAAGAACACTAGCTTGATTGCCTTCCCAAAAAATGTGAGAAAGAACAGTGAGAGTATGACAAGAGTGAAATAGTCAAGGAACCTACAAACTTGTGAAAGAAATTAGAGAAACCACATATATAGATCGAGTCACACTCCATCCACAATTTTCCAATCAAAAGCCCAAGCATAATCAATTGCTAGGATGAAAGCAAAAAATTTTCGCTTCAAAAGCAAAAGCATTGTTTACTGCCAAGAAATGATTTATTGCCCCCATTTCCACCTCCAAAACCATCCCCATTCCCATTTAACGAGAGGCGGGAAGAGGGTCAGCGATTCTTTATTACGAGAATCTTTCTAATATCCAACCCTCCCCTCCAGTTTTTCTGGCCTGTGCATGAAGTATCTAACATAACTATGCATTTCAAAATTATAGCAATTTAAAACAAAAATAAAATAGAGATTTACTATAAATTAATTAGATAGTTGTAGAGCCACAAAAGGTCTATTCACTACAACAAATAGCAGATTAGACGATGCTTATTTAACAATGTTTTTTAGGAAACCGTCGTCTAATGTGCTAAAAAAATGCGGTACGAAAACGAAATATATGTACGTGCACATTAGACGACGGTTTTTAAAAGACACATTAGACGACGGTTTCTAGAAACTGTCATCTATTAGACGACAGTTTTTAATGTTAAAAAATTTCAAAAAAAAAAAACAAAGCAGACTTTTTTCCGCTCATTTTTTTCTGAAAATTTTTAAAGCTTTGATAGTTCATCTATAACTTCGAGCATTCTCTTATAGATTCTAAGTTTGTTATCTCAAATCTCTCTACCTCTCCAAAGCTTCCTCTTTCTTCCTCACACCCTAACTCTAACTCTCCTCTCAACACTTCAAATTTTTTTTCTCTCAAATATCATCTCTTCTACACTCCCATGACTATACGTACTCCTCATTCTCTCAACTTGGCAGCCACCTCCAAGAGCCTCACAATCATACTCATACGTCGCCGGCCGTCGTAACCTTACCTCTATATCCACCACTACACCATGACCATAGAAATGGGTACTTTGTTAATCTTTACAAATTTCATTTCTTTGAGATTAGTTTTTTTTTTTTGTTTGGATTTAAAGTTTTTTTTTAAATAATTAGGTATTTTTCTTGTTAGATTTCGTAGAGAGACTTTTGGTTTTAAAATATTTGTGTTACATATATATTGATTATGTATGAGAAGGTGAATTTGTAACATGTTTTTTTGAATTTTTTTCATGTGTGTTGTTCAATGACTTGTGGCTTATTAACTATATGCCCCTATAATTGTTACAATTCAACACATCTCCTTTATTTTTGAAGATGTGGACAAGAATACTTTTCCTCCATGCATCAAGCATATGCTTCTTCCTTAGTATCTCATTAAAAAGTTTAGTGAACCACACAAGTCCAGCATCTCCTAACGCCATCCAAACTTCTATTGGAATATCATCTAGCCCACATGCCTTCCCCTTTTTCATCTTCCGTAGTGCAGTTTTAACTTCCGAGACTCTGATTCCTCTTGTATACATCACATTAGGTTCTCCTTATGACATAAGATTGCCAAACTCTATCGCATGATAAACATTATAAAGCTTCTCAAAGTAACTCCTCCACCTGTCACTAATGTCTTTATCTCTTGTCAGAATCTGATCTGTATCATCCTTAATACACCTCACTTGATTTAGGTCCTAACATTTCCTTTCTCTTATCTTAGCTAGTTTATATATATATCCTTCTCTCCTTCTCTAGTCCCAAGTTTCCTATATACCTCATCTAAGTAAGTAGAACGAGCCTTCTCAACTGCTCGCTTAGCGTCTTTCTTCGCTTCTTTGTACTCATTAAAAGTTTCAACATCCTTACGCTTTGGTAAATCTCTATATAAATCCCTCTTGGTCCTAATAGCCTTTTGAACTTCCTCACTCCACCACTAGGTTTCTTTCCCGGGGGGGCCTTTACCTCTAGATTCCCCTAGTACCTCATTTGCCACTTTTCTAATGCAATTGGCAATGGCATCCCACATAGTATTTACATCACCTACATATGACCAAGTAGCCTCATCTAACAACTTTTCTTTAAAGGCCAATTGCTTTATTCCCTTCAAATGCCACCAACGAGTTCGTGGGAGGTGGTTTATCTTAATCCTTCTATAGCAAAGCTTAATGCTCACATCTAAGATCACTAACCTATGTTGGATGGCTAGTACTTCTCCAAGAATCACTTTACAATTCTTACATAGAGAACGATCTCTATACCTGGTGAGAAAATAATCTATCTGGCTTAAGTTCCTTCCATTCTTAAAAGTTATCAAGTGAGAATCTCTTTTCTTAAAAAATGTGTTTGTTATGATAAAATCATGTCCCAACGCAAATTCCAAAATAGATTTCCCTTCTTCGTTTCGAGCTCCAAAACCAAAACCACCATGGATCCTTTCAAAGTTTTCCCTATCCTTACCAACATGCCCATTGAAATCTCCTCCAATGAAAATGCTATCCTCATTGCCTATACGACACACTAAGTCATCCATGTCTTCCCAGAACTTGACTTTAGTTTCCGCATCCAATCCTATTTGTGGAGCGTAAGCACTAATTACATAGATGGACTTATTTCCTAGTACCAACTTGAGCATAATAATTCTATCCCATATTCGCTTAATCTCAACTACGTCATCCTTCACAGTTTTGTCCACTAGAATACCAACTCCATTGTGATTCCTTTCCCAACCTGTATACCATAACTTGTGTCCTAAATTTCCAATCTCCTTTGCTTTCTCTCCTGTCCACTTCATTTCCTGTAAGCATAAAATGTTAATTCTTCTTCTTACCATAACATCTACTAACTCCATAGATTTACCAGTTAAAGAATCTACATTCCAACTACTTAAATGAATTTTCCTATCATGGGCTAGCTCTGCCCCTTGCACACGTCCATGAATGTGCAAGGACCCCCCTTGCATATTTTTCACCATATCCGGGACCCGACACGGCGCATGGGCTCGCTTTTCCCCCGCACACGTCCATGAATGTGCGAAGACCCCCCTTGCCTATTTAACACTATACCCGGGGCCCGGCATAGCGCGTCGCACGTAGTAAAGGGAAAGCCTCATACTTTTAACTATGATTTTTACAAAAACCGTCATTAAAAGTTAATATTAGACAACGATTTTTTTAAAAAACGGTCGTCTAATGTGCCTTTACTCTTGTAGTTTCTCACGCATGTATTAGACAACGTTTAAAAACCGTCGTCGTATCTCTTGGACATTTAACGACTCTAGATACAACAACGGTTTTTAACCGTCATCTTATCTCCTATTTGTTCTAGTGATTTTGTACCTTTTTATGTGTGTGTAATCGTTTATCTATGAGATGATTAACATTATGTAGAAAAGAAACCTTCTCTCGAGGGAGGAAAAGAAAAGACTCGCAATGCTATGTGCAATAACGGTGTCAAAGTGTTATGGCCCTGGTCCTGAGGTTATTTCTTCCTATTTTCAGCAGTTGAAACCATCAATAGATGGAAGTTAAGAGATATTCCCTAATCTAGGGGAGACGATACTCAAACTAAAAGTTATTATACAAAAAAGGATATTAATTAAGAGTGAGAGATAAAATAAATAATTAATTAAAGGATCATAACCAAAGAATTTGACCATATCCAATTAACTAATTATAATGCTAAATGCTAATATTCCCCTTAAAAACAACTTATTATGTTAATCGAATATTTTGTTCAAAATCCTTTTGTTTGTATTGCTTTTCTCGATTAACGTATAGTGGCTGTTTTGATTGTTGGTATTTGACTCTTTATTTGTTTTGGTTACTCGACCTTTTAATATTTCCTTTCGGCTTTTTTGAAGGATCATTAAAAAAAAAAAACTATTATAACTATTATGCCCGTGTAAATTATGCTATCAGAAAGATGTTTCACATGTCATTTTGTAACCTTTGTTTAACATTTAACTGACTCACCAACCTCCTAAGAACACCTTTCCAATACAGATAACTATGGTTGACAATAAGCATGGGTAAAGAAGGCAAAAATAATAATTTATGCCAGCTATAATATTACGTTTTTGTGGCTTTCATAATAATGGAGCATTGTAACATTATAGTAGAACTTGGTAATAAGTCACCATACATATTATTTCTTTTAGATGTATTATAGGGAGGTCTCCTAAAAGGATAATATTCTATACTAAATTCATCAAGTTGTCACAATAGGTCAAAACCATTGAATTAATGATGTAAAAACAACAAAAAGATATCTAGCAAAACCATTGATTGAAATTTTTTCAGCTAAAAGCTGAGAACATATGCTTTTCAACGGTTGAGATTGTTTCCTTTAATCATCCAGTGGCAGAAAAATTAAGCTGTATGTTACATCCTACATTTTTTGTAGTGAACATAGAGGGGGGGAAAAAATTTATGTTGAATAACTTATTGAGGTATCAGGTACGTACTGTAATTGCAATAATATTAGTGATTAGCCAGTCAAAAGAAAGAAAATAAAAGGAAACATCTAATAAGCTTCATCTCCTCAAGCAAATATATTACGTTATTGCCTCTAATCAAAAGTGATTGATTTGAATTTGATGGAGTTAACGACTTGTAAGACTTCTTTATGAACAAATTGAGACAAGACTTGTTTATAGACTTCTTTACATTATTGTTTGATTTATATTCATTCGTCATACATACATACATAAACGCACACACACATAAATACATGCGCATATATATATATATATATATATATATATATATATTGTGAAACTGCTGATCAAGTTATGTAGTACATGAGTGATAAATTTATATAGGCCTCACCTCAAGTTCATCGAGAGATGGTTGACTGATCAATCTTTCAGGATTTTCAGAATGAAAATTATGCCTTTCAAGAATTTGCTGCATGCTTTAAACAACAAAACGACAGCACATATTCACTTATAGCATCAATGAAATAAAAAGCAAGAAAACTAATGTGAAAATAAAAGTACAAAAAAAGTCCAGGGAATTAAGTGTTTGTTTTAAATGCTTGTTTTTGTCTAGTTTTCTTCCTCATAAAATAAAGTGGTATAATTTGATTGATAGTACATGGGAATATATCTTAAAAACCATGTCTATTTGTGGAAGTGAAAATAAACTCTACTAAACGAGCATATTTTCATGAAACTAAACGATGACATTTTCATAAAGAAAACCGAATGGTGATGCAAGGAAAACAATGTGTTAAATAAGTGAATATTGTCTTAATGCGTTCGATGATTTAATGTAGAGCACTAAGGTTGATAAGACCACAAAGCTTGATGCCCTAACGCATAACATATGATTAGACTGTAAAACTCAATTAAAATCAGAATCAGAATATTTAAAAACATGGAGAACGGGCCAATTTAATCATAACGCGTGGCAAAATCTACTTTGAAAATCAACATATATCTCCTATTAGTAATTTTAGATTTAGCCTACATTCCAATGTACTCCCAAGCTTATATTGGGCTGGGTACAACGGAAAAGACACGCTTTTTTTATTCAATAATGAAACCTTGTGATCTTCTTTGATTTTTTGAATTTCCTTAATTAGGTAAATTTCTAACTTGAGAGTTTTCTTTACAAGAGCCCTCCATTTTCCCCTATATATTGGAGTTGTAGACAAGTTCAGAAATAAAGAATCAAGTGAGTAGCAACTTATTTTCAAGTGAATCTAAGTATGTAGCTAATGCACAATTTTTTTTCATAGTTCCTATTACAAATATTTACATACACTTAGCAAGAATTTGCATGTGGGCTCATGTGTGTAAGTTTGTTCAACCAAATACAATAGTAAATTTCTTTCAAATGCTTAATTTGCTCCTCTAATTATAACAAGGGATAAAATCATTTTGGGTGTTATATCAAAACATACTGTTGGTACCCTCTGTTTTTAGTGATATTAAAATGGTACCTCAACGTTTAAAAAAAAAAAAAAAAATTTGATACCTTTAGGCCAATTTTTAGACTATAAAATATTAAATTTGCCCTTATAACTATTTTCTCATTTGGTTGACCCAACATTCCATTTAAATAACGTTAATAAAAAATATGTTATCTCTTTAACCAAACAAATCCATTTTATTATAAAAGTCCTCATTTTATACATGCACATTGCAAATCATAAAGTAAATGTGAAAATGAGACGGACTAATTTGACATTTCATGTCTCAAAAACCGGCCTCAAGTTACAAAAAAAAAAAAGGACTTTCAAAATGTTGAGGTACTATTTTAATATTATATATTAAAAACAAAGGCGATATCAACATGTTTCGATATAACACATGGTACCAAAATGATTTTATCTCTTACAGCAACAACCTACGCTATATGTACTAAGGAAGCATTATTTAACATGTTTAGGTTATGGTGGATCAAATGGAAACAGGAAAAGTAATACTAAAGCCATCAACTACTACTTCTACAAAACTTCACTTAAAGTCAAGTGATCAAATTATCATCACCTTGTTTATTATAGTGTACGGTTAGGCAAATAACACATCACTTAATTAAAAACAAAATCTAACTAGCAAAAAAATATTAAAAACAAAATGTACTACAGGAAATTTGTAGTACTAACAATATCTCTCGTAAAATTAATTTGATTTCATATATCAAGTAACAGTGTACATCACTATATAATCAAATTGTCACATTAGTTTGAAAAGAAGTGATTGATCGAAAGAGAAAAACTGAGAAATTAACTGCAAGAATTGTTGAAAATGAAAAATTTCACACATTTTTACCTTATTCAGAATAATCAACTCAAAGGACAAAACACGTGTGACTTTAGCAAGTCGGAAAACATAGTACTAATGCTTTAACATTATCATGCCCGTGAGTAGAAATGCTCAATGGTTCGGAACCCCCAACTCTTTATTTATTTCTATTTTTTGGAAAGGACAGAATAGGCATGTACCTTTAACTAGTGGGAAGCAAATACATTAACATTAGTACTGAAATGAAAGTAGAAGTAGTACTACATATATATATATATTGGTTCTATAAATATGTGTGTGTGTATATATATATTTCCTTATTTTTATTTACATCCTTTCTCAGTGGAAAAAAAAATGGAAAACTGTGATAATTTGTTGAGCCGTACGCAGTAATCTAGTACAAAATCAAAAACTTAAAATGAAAATTCATTTTTAGCTAAATCTTAGACCTGGATTTCTTTCTTTTTACAGGACGGACATATGAGAAGATTTCATGAATGAAACACAAATATATCACAGACAAACTAACTAAATATAGAATACATAGATATATACACATACATATATACATAACATAGGCATATGCATATATATATATATATATATTATATAAAATAAGATTTAGAGAGAGAAGGAGTGAAATAAAACCTTGAACTAGAGTACTCATAGAGTTTTCCAGTGGAAGAAAACACAATGAGAGCCATTTCAGCATCACAGAGAGTGGAGAGTTCTTGAGCCTTCTTGAAGAGCCCTCTTCTCCTCTTAGAAAAAGTCACTTGCCTTGCCGTAATGTTGTCGATCTTCTTTATCTCTATTTTCTGCCTTGTCATTTTCCCAAGAAAATCAAAAATAATAAAGCCTAATATTCTCCAAGAGAAAATTTTCCCACCTGTAGACAAGACCGAAATCCATCCAAATTAATACAAAATCACCAAGTACAATAAATGGGAAGATCATAATATATAAACAAAAAAATGAAATGATAAAACATATTTTACCCAGAAAAAGAATGAAATACAAAAAGGAAAGAAGAAAGCAATATTTTTTTTAATAAAGAAAGAGATCAATCGATGATCAGCAGCTAAGTTAGGAACAAGAAAACCCTAGAAAAAAAAGGCATAAAATATAACTAAACTACTAACCCAAATAACTCTTGTTTTGGCCATAAAAATTAAAGAAAATGGATAACATATGAGAGATCTGTTCTGGGTTTCTTTCAAATTTTTACCTTTTTTCTTTTTTAATTCTTCTATTCTCGATTCCCAACCTTCAAAGGTAGTCTCGTTTTTATTGCTGCTGACACTTCACACAAAGACAGATTCAAAGCCACCAATGGTTTACATGGAATGAGAGAGAGAGAGAGAGGAAATGACTTTGTTCAGGAAAAATAAAAGATTCCTTTTCTGGAAAACACAAGAGGTTCTGCTGTCTCTAATTTAAGTCGGGTCCAATGTGAACATAAAAATAAAAATGTGAATGTAAAATTTTATTTTATTTTATTTTGCTGGACTTTCTCGGTTTAGTTGGTGGGTCAACGGGTCTCTCTCTTTGATAATCAATAAAATTAATTTTTGTGGAAATTGGTAATATCTTTCTTTCTTTAAATGGTGAGGTTTGCTTTTCCGTACAGATAGCCATGCCCATCACTGAGAAGATGAATTATGACATTTCACGTTTCTGTACTCTCGTACATATCACGTTCCCCACATAATTTCCTACGAGACGATATATTAACTGTCTCGCCGAGATATTTATGTATTTATTAGTTTTCCACCTCGTACGGACAACCAGCTTGAGATGAAAATGTAGGTAGGTATATGTGGAGCAGCATGACTTATAATAGTCACTCATTCGGTGTTTGCCTTGAATGAATGAAAATGGACGAGGAAGTTCGGAGAATTCAATGTTTAAGGTTTTCATTTACTTTTCGTGTTTTTTTTTTTTTAATATTAAGAAAGTTTCATAATTATTTCTTGTATTCCATTGGAATCACATTTTTGCCTTTTTTGTTTTACGAATGAAAAAAATATTCCCCCTCCTGTAAATATCCTTAGTGTTACCTCAAACTCATGTTACTCCTACAATTACTATAGAATATAAAATAAAAAGTAGGAAAGCCTACGGGTTTGTTTGTTTACACCCTAAATTTAAAAAAATTTGAACTCAAGTTACAACTTTATTTAAGTTTATATTCTTTTGTCAAATTTAAAGTCTCATTTATTTCACCAATTCGAGTTTTGCTACAGTAAAAGTTCTCAGAAACAGTCGCATCTAATTTTTTTGTTATAGTAAAAAGTTTTCATATAAAATCACATCTCAACTCAAATTAAAAACTCGAATCAGTAAACTAAACGGGCTTGAACTGGAGTTTTTAACTTGAGTTTGAGGTTAAAATCTGAGGCTCCATTTTCATCTATTCGAGTTTAGAATTTGAGTTTTGCTACAGTAAAAAGTTCTCAAAAACAGTCACATCTAACTTTTTTACTACAGTAAAAAAACTCTCATATTAAGTCACATCTCAACTCAAATTAAAAACTCGAATTAACAAACTAAACGGGTGATGAGTTTACAATACCGCAAACGTGTTTTCCCTTATTCATACCATAAACACCAATGGTCCAGATGTGTTGAACGAAAATTGAACGCTCGTAGTCATGTTATTGTAGAAAAAAATGATCCTCATTGCACTATATCAAATTCATTAAAAACCAAAAAAAAAAATTTAAAACAAAGAACAAGCTGGTGATTAGGGTAGCTGGGGCGGTGGCTAACAACCCACCCATGAGGTCGCTCTGTTGCGATCACAGACGCAGTGCAGTAGCTTCGAGACTATGGAATTGCGAACCCCAAATCTCGTGTTGTGTCCTTAGTTCGCGTTGGAATTCATGATTGGGTGGCATCCCACCAACGGAGGACACAACTGAGATTGCAATGTCTTTGTAATGGAAGACGAAACAAAGGTCGCGATTTGTGACTCAGATCAGTAAGATTTAGGTCCCGTTCACTTCGCTGATTCGAGTTTAGAATTTGAGTTTTTTTACAGGAAAAAACTCTTACAAATAATCACATTTAACTTTTTTGCTACAGTAAAAAGCTCTTACATAAAGTCACATCTCAACTCAAATTCTAAACTCGAATCAACGAAGTAAACGAGGCCTTAGTCACCAGAGAGGTCGAGACCCATCTCATCACCTTTTGCAACGGAAGTCGATACCCATGGAGATTGACGGCAATCCCATTGGTGTGGATGGCGGCCGTCAATCGCAAAAGGGGGCTGTGATTTTTTTTTCAGTATTGTTATGTTTTGTAATTATTAATTAAATTAAAAATTTTATTACTCAATGTGGTTATGCTTATTTTTGTTTCCATGAAATCATGATATGAGATTGTCGATTGTCAATCTAACGGTTCAAAAAACTTATTGTAGCAGTACATGTCCGTACTGTTTGGTACTGTAGTCACGTCCACAAAAAAGTATTCACATGTTTTTGTAAAAAGTAAAGTATATCTCTTATACATTAAGGGCCCGTTTAGTTCACGCGTTTAAATTTATGATTCAGATTCTACTATAATGCTTTCTTCCTGAAAAATTTAAATCAACAAGTTTACGACAATGAATTCTCACAAAATTTGAATTTGAAATCAAAATCACTAACTTGAACTCGTGAACCAAAAGGGCCCTGAATCATTCAATGATTTGAATTCAAAAGTTCAAATGAAGCCATATTTGATAAATACTTTTGAGATTTTGTTTAAATCATTGATTTGATGTTTTAAACAAAAATAAATAAAAAAACCCTCAAATTTCCGAGCCCTATTTAGTGACATGGTTTGAAACCAAAATCCAGTTTAACCCATATTTATAAGGGGAAAAAATTAGAAATACAACTCAAGATGGTAAAAAATATTTTTTATGTCATTCCATTAAAAAATGAACAAATGTCATTCAATTAATAAAGAGAAAATAAATAGTCATAATGGCATTTTAGAATGACATAAATAATAGACATGTACAAAATCATAACAAACCATGTATTTTTCTCTATTTGATAAATTTTTTACTGGGCCATTTTGAAACTTTGACAAGATAATTTGAACAAAAAAAAAATCCCTCTATTTTGGTATTAAACCCCCACATTTTCACCTTTGTTTTAACTCAAATCTTCGATGTTTGGGGCTCAATAGGGCTCAATAATTTTCTAAACCTACCTGACCTATTTTATCTCTATACCAACCATCTTTTCTATATACCAATCAAACTTCTACAATTAAATTTGTTAGAGGTTAGAGGCCAATAACTGAATCCGCATGATTATAGCGTTATTATCGTGATAGCAGAAAAAGTAAATGAAAAATAAGAAATAAGTTAGTGAGACACAGAGATTAATAGTGGTGCCCCTGAAAACTGCTACAACTTTTAGGTTGCGAACCCAAGTGCAGGTTGTCTTAAAGTAATAAAAGCTCGGGAGTCTGAGGTCGATCCATAGGCAAGTTAATTAGAAATTACAAGATCATATATATTTAATAAAAACAAAAAGATATTTACAACTGACTTGAAGAAAAATAAAAATACTTGCTACAATACTACGCGACACTATTCACAAATACGGTACTATTCATCATGAATTTAGTTTTTAGGCTATAATTATCTATATGTTCCTGACAAATGTAAAAATATAGAAAATAAAGTTGATTGAAGGTTATACAAGAAATAAAAGACGTCGAGGTTAAGGGATCCGCTCTCGGTATTATACTAAGATTAATCTTAACTCATTTTTATAACTCAATTGGAATCCACATATAACGGAGGTTCCAATCAGAGGATTTAGCAATTTAAAGCCCATTAATATAGCATATGATATTATATTTACTTTATGACTCCAAAACTTATAAATAGGTTCAAGTATTTATTATGCAATTTATGTCTACACCAAATCAAGGTTAACACATACCAAGCAAACGTCTAAATAAAACCAAGCATTTTTTTTTTTTGTCCCGATCATTGTCTATAATGAATCAAGACTCCTACTTTACAAGTATGTTATCAAAACATGTAAATACAACACATATGCTAACGACAACAAATGATAATTCACATTAATCCCAAGTTTATTCACATGTTTGTATATGTGATTAATGTGAATGATAATTCACTCTTATGCAATGTATATGTGATTAATGTGAATGATAATTCACTCTTATGCAATGTATATGTGATTAATGTGAATGATAATTCACTCTTATGCAACACATGTGAATGATAATTCACTCTTATACAACACATGTGAATGATAATATGCAACACATGTTTATTCACATGTTTATTCACAAGTTTATTCAAATGATAATTGATTCTTAACTTAGGAATAATGTGAATTATCATTTGTTTTCGTTAGTATATGTATTGTATTCACATGTTTTGATAAAATACTTGTAAAAGAAGAGTCTTGATTCATTATAGACCATATCATTAGCACAAAAAAATGCTCAGTTTTATTTAGACGTTTACTTGGTCTATGTTAACTCTGATTTAGTATAGACATAAATTGGTGTAATGAATGCTTGAACCTGTTTATAAGTTTTGGAGTCATAAAGTAAATACAATATCATATATGATATACAAATGGGCTTTAAATTGCTAAATCCTCTCATTGGAACCTTTGTTATGTTTGGATTCTAATTGAGTTATAAAAATGAGTTAAGATTAATCATAATATAATACCGAGAGCGGATCCCCTAATCTCAACTTTGATTTCTATATTTTTACATTTGTTAGGAACATATAGATAATTCTAGTCTAAAAGCTAAATTCTTGATGAATAGTACCGTATTTGTGAATAGTGTCGTGTAGTATTATAGCAAGTATTTTTACTTTTCTTTAAATCAGTTGTAAATATCTTTTTATTTTTATTAAATGTTGATGATCTTGTAATGTCTAATTAACTTCCCTATGGATCGACCTCAGACTCCCGAGCTTTTATTACTTGAAGACAACTTGCACTTGGGTTCGTAACCTAAAAGTTGTAGCAGTTATCAGGAAAACCACTATAATTCTATGTGTCTCACTATCTTTATTTTTTATTTTTCATTTATTTTCTCTGTTATCACGATACTAGTACTATAATCATCTGAATTCAATCATTGGCCTCTAACAACTTTAATTATAGATTTCACATTCTACAGAAATTGAGTTTGATTGGTATATAGAAAAGATGGTTGGTATAGAGATAAAATAGGTAAGGTAGGTTTAGAAAATTATTGAGCCCCAAACACTGAAGATTTGAGTTAAAAAAAGGTGAAAATGTGGGGGTTTAATACCAAAATAGAAGGATTTTTTTTTTGTTGTTCAAATTATCTTGTCAAAGTTTCAAAATGGCCCAGTAAAAAATTTATCAAATAGAGAAAAGTATATGGTTTGTTATGATTTTGTATATGTCTATTATTTATGTCATTTTAAAATGTCATTGTGACTATTTATTTTCTCTGTATTAATTGAATGACATTTGTTCTTTTTTTTAATAGAATGACATAAAAAATATTTTTTACCATCTTGAGTGGTATTTCTAATTTTTTTCCCTTATAAATATGGGTTCAACTGGATTTTGGTTTCAAACCATGTCACCAAATAGGGCTCAGAAATTTGAACTTTATAAGTGTTATATGTGAGAGGATAATATTTAAGGATAATAATCAAAACGACGTTCGTAATGAATTTAATTAAAATTTGAGATCTTTAATTAAAACATTACTAATACATGTCATTCTAAGATACATACCAATCAAACTTATTTTTTTAAGAGGGTGAAATCTATAATTAAATTTGTTAGAGGCCAATGACTGCACTCGGATGACTATATTGTTAGTATCGTGATAGTCGAGAAAATAAATGAAAAACAGAAAATAAAGATAGTAAGACACAAAGATTTATAGTGCTTCCCCTGATAACCCAGGGTAGTCCACTATAGGGTCTTCGATGGTTTCACTATGATTGTAGAAGATGAATACAATGAAGATCTTCGTAAATGTTGGGAGAATATGTGGAAAATACAACAAAATGTCTAGAAAACTGTTGGAAAGCTTCTAGAAAAATGTGAGAAAAGAGATGGCATGTATATGTATGCGTGTAGCCCCTATTGGTTGTGCAAGGGCTATAAATATAGGCCTTGATTGCTGGAAAAATGATTTAGAGCAAGTTTCCCCTTTGACTTTTAATTGAAGATTCTTTCCTTGGAGGGACATGGCTTAGGGAGCAAGCCTTGGTGTTTTTGACTTTCCCTTTTGCTTTTCTAGGCATGATCCCATGGTTTGGTGATGATTTAGTAATGGAATCAATCGATGATCTAGGAATGTTGATATCGCATCTTCTCAGCTCAAATAGTTGTTCGGGACGCCGAACCTGCTGACGGGTAGAGGAATATTTCTAGCAGCTGATTTCGTGATTCAGCCTCATTCTCCCAGATGTATGAGGATACGTGTATAATGAGAAACGAAGAAATAAATTTGACCTTAACAGTTTCAAAATTATTCCTTTTTAAAAGCTATGCCAACCGCTTAGAGCATCTCCAATACAATGCTATAATTAATGTGTCAATTGTAAATTTAATATTTGAGTGTAAAAAAACTATCTCTAATGCAATGCTATTTATTGTGCCAAATTTTTCATATGTATACTTTATGACAAATATCCTAACAAGTATAGCATATGACAAATTTGACATTTGATTGTTATTGGTTGAAATGCTTACGTTTTCATGTACTCATCAGAAATTTAACATTTTCTAATTATTTTAAATGTAAAAGTTTATTTTTACAACTTTCAAAACTTAATAATTATGAGAAAAAGTAAATTTAGCATTTCAAAAAACATTATGCATTTGAGCAAAAATGAAAATAGCATACCATATCACACTTTTTATGTTATATATATATATATATATTGGCATTAACATTTACAGTGGAGACAATCTTAGTCCCATCGTTCTCAATGTTTTGAACTAAAAATTTGAACAATGTGTTTCAAACTTTCCATGAAGTTTGAAGTGACAAGTTTCGAACTTATTTACCTAACGAGCTATTAATTTTAATTTAATATAAAAATTCCATATGGGTGTTGCGAATAACATGCAGCTAAACAACTTATATATTAATTAGAGGCCTGAGGCGTGATAACACAATTTTTTATACTTTATTGATCGGGAATTGAAAAGGAACAACCATAAGGATGCCATCGTTAAATGTAGTTTGCAAGGAAACCCATAAACACCCATGCCCTTATTAGATGAAAGTCGAAAACCGTAGTTAAAATTTCTTAATTTTTCTTTGACAACAAATTTGATGATGATTGTGGAACCATTCTTAAGGGTAATAATTAATAAGGGTATGTAAACATTTTTACAAACATGTTCTTAGTAGAGTTATCAATTGGGCCTGGCCGTCTACAGTGTTGGGTTCGGTATGGCCCAGTCCTGTACTGTTATGGGCTGGGCCGGCCCAGCCCAGCTCATCACGTGGGCTAGGGCTGGGCCTTAATTCTCCAGCCCGCGGCCCTGGCACAGCCCTGCCCAGCACGGCGCGGTCGGTAGCGTGCCTAATAGTCACACGCGACCGGGCACGTCACGGGCCTAACGGTCAGAAACGACTAGTCCGGCCCGGCCCGTGACATGCCCAACGGTAATAATCTGAAAATTTCACACCAAAACCTCTATAAACACCCCACATCCCTCACAATTAGTGCTGCAAATTCGGGCGGCGGGCATGCTCGGTGCCCAAAAATTTTTGGGCACGGCGGGCAGGTGCCTCTCGCCTCCCGACCATGGAATTTTCTGGCACCGGCTCAGGCAGCCCAAAAATATTCATCCCCCCCGATTGCTCGCCGCCATGGAGAAGTCGTTGCCCGCCGTTCGCCGAAATTTTTTTGAATTTTCTGGCATTACCCGAGTTGCCTGAATTTTTTTTACCGTTGCCTGAAGCCTGAAAAATACCTGAATTTTTTTGACCATATGCCCGAATTTTAAACCAAACGAATCTTTTTTGCCCGAACCCGACCCGAACCTGAATTTTGTCTGAAAATTCAAACCCAACGGTCAGATTTTTTACCGTTGCCCGAACAGCCCGAAAATTATACTAACCATTGGACCCGAATTTTGAGGGAAAAAAAAATTTTTCAACCGAAAAATTTTCCTATAAATACCCCCCCTCCCCCCAACCATTTTCCTCACCCAAAAACTCTCATTCTCTCTCAATTTCTCTTAATCTCTCTCAAATCTCTCTTAATCTCGCTTAAATCTCGCTCGATCTCCCTTAATCTCTTTCAAAGCACTCTCAATCTCTCTTATTTTTCATAATGGCTTCTTCTGGTTATGGTGGTGATATTCCCATTGATGCCTAATTCAACATCGAAGAAGGGCAATTTCCTAATGTTTTTTAAACGCATGAATAGTAAACTATGGAAAGAGTTACTGATGAAACTGTAAATCTGACCCCTGGTGGACATACTAGAGGTCGGGAACGTAATGGTGGTGGCACTGGTGGCCATGGAGGATAGGCAAGCGATAGTGCTAGTGCAAGTGTTGCAAGTTCTAAGAAGAAATGCAAGCGCACCTCAGCAGTTTGGGAGCACTTCAACACATTCGAGAAGGTTGACAATAACGGTAACATTAAATACATAGCTCAATGTAAATATTATGGTGAGAAATTACAAGGTAACACTATTCACGGCACTACACACTTAAGAAGACACTCTGAAAAGTGTCTTCAATAGCAAGGAGGCGGAGCTGATCTCCGCCAAATGCAATTATCATTTGACCGCCAAACCGGCGGGCTAAGCACGTGAAAATACGATCCGCAAGTTGATCGTATGAAAATGACACGATTAATGGCCACATTAGATCAACCACTAAGTTTTACTGAACAAAGAAATTGGCAGCGTTATATTAAAATTGTACATAATCCTAATGCACAATTTTTTTCTAGAACTACTCTTAGGAAAGATGCATTAAAATTATATAAACAAGAAAATGAAGCATTAATCAACCTTCTACACTCTACTAGCGGTTGCGTTGCGTTAACGACGGATATTTGGTCTGTCATTGCCAACAAGGATTATTTAGCTGTAACCGGACAATATTATAAAGGTTTTGATTTGGATAAGTGAATCTTAGGTTTCAAATGTGTTAGAGGATCACATACTGTCAATTTAATATAACACAATTTTATCTGTTATTGATGAATATAGTTTAAGAGATAGAATAATGGCCACAACATTAGATAATGCAACTGCGAATACTAAAGCAATAGAACTTTTTGAAAATGATTTAAGTTTATTCGGTAATAATGATATACCCGCAAGATAGAACTCCACTTATATAATGCTTGAATAATGCATCCCCTATAAAGATGCTATAACAAACTTTGTTAGTGCAAAATTAGGACCAGGATTTAGACGAAACTGATTGGTAAATTGCCGAACTCTTGTATAACTTTTTAGGCAGATTTCACGAAGTTACTTTAAAGCTTAATGAAACTTATTACCCAACGTCACCATTAGCGTTAGGAGAACTTTTAAGAATAGTTATTTTATTTAGTGAATTTAGGACACACGAGATTTTAAGAGTTCATATCACTTCTATAGAAAAGATGTTTAAAAAATATTGGTCTAAATTACCAATGTTGTATGGTTTCGGTATTATTTTTGACCCTAGATTAAAATTAGATGCTTTAGAAAGTGGATTAGAAAACTTAGGTGACTTTTTAGATATCGACACTTCTGACCAATTTCCTATTATAAAGGAAAAAATATTATATCTCTATAGCTATTATGAAAGTAGGGTTAGAAACACACATAGTGTAGAACAACCGCAACAACGAGACGACAATCCGCATTCATTCTTGAATGTTTTCAGGTTGAAGAGAAGAAGAAGAAGACGACGATGACGACTCAAGGTCAAGAAGAATCTGGGAGTAGATCTTCATCAAGAGGTGGCGGCAACAGCGGTGGCTTCAACGAGTTAATGACGTACCTGAGTAAGGGCTTAGATGTAGACAATAGTGATGAGTGAGGGCTTAGTTATAGACAGTAGTGAAATGTTTGATTTGGTTGAGTGGTGGAGGGCACGAGCATTAACTTGGTCGATCCTAACATGACTGGCAATGGATATTTTTTCGATCACGGTCTCCACTGTTGCAGCCGAACAAGCATTCAGTACAACCGGCCGAATACTTGAAGAACGGAGAAACGCATTACAGCAGTATATTGTTGAAGCTTTGGTGTGCATCAAGGATTGGGACCATTCCGACCAACGCTTACATGATACAATCTCACTGGCAAACTAAGAATGGATCGGCGAATTTAATAGATTAACTTTTAATTTTCAAGACGATCCTTCTGCTTCAAATTAAATTTTATTATTCTAATTTGTAAATATTTATTTACATTGTAATTTCTAATTTGTATAGTGTTATTGTAATCTTGTATAGACTTTATAAGTTCGTCAAATTTGTAATTCATCCCAAAATGATTGCACTCTTTTTCCCTTACCAAGTTTTTATCCTAATTGGGTTTTTCTTGGTAAGGTTTTTAACGAGGCAATCATGAATTACAAATTTAAAAATCAATGAAGAAATAATTTTTTTATATAGTTTGTGTGTTCATTTCAAATTTCAAATTGTAATATACACATTGTAAAAATACAAATACAACATAAAAATATAATATAAATTTTTTTTTGAAAATTCGGGCATCGGATAGCCCAACCGGACACGGGCAAGCACCCCCTGCCCGAAGCCCGTCCATGGGCAATTTTCAGGTCTGGTTGGGCATCCTGAATTTTTGGGCAGTTCGGGTTCGGTACTCTGGCAAAAATTCAGACTTTTCAGTGGTCACGAGCGGCCCGTCCAAAGTTTCAGCACTACTCACAATATTCTTCACATTTCTACATCTCTTTCAACTCTCAACTCCTCTTACTCTCATAACTCTATCTCTCATATTCTCTCTCAATTCCTAACTTTCTCTTATCTGTTTCATTTACAATTTTCAATCAAATTCTGCTACATCCCGAAAAACAAAGGTACTGACGTACCGTTTTTATTATTTTTTGAATAATATTTTATTTCTACTTAATGTTTGCTTAAATTGTTTATTGTTTATAAACCCTTTTGTTAACATTAATTTATGTTTTTTTACAAAAAAATGGCAAAAGGAAATTTTCCTGATTTCCCTGATTTTGGAGATCAACCATTTTTCGAGGATGAAATGTTGATGGACAACTCCAACCCCACTGATCCAGATAATGTTCTGACTGATAATCAATCAAAGCACAACAAGAATGTTGGAGAACGTGCTAGGGAAAAAAGACGGTGAACTGCTCCTACATGACAACGTTTCACTGAAGAGCTACAACCTAATCCAAAATCAAGTGAAGTTAAAATGTGTGTGGTATGTAAATATTGTAAAAAATACTTTTCTAACAAAAAATGTGGGGGTATTGGCCATCTTGATAGACATTGAAAATCATGTCTACCATTACACCAAGGTGGTAGTGTGGACCCCCACCAACAAACACTTTCACTCACATCAGAAGGTTTACAAAATTTTACATATGTTGCACAACGTGCTCGTGAGGCACTAGCTAAATTTTTAGCTAGTGCCGAATTACCTTTGTCTTTTGCAGATGATTAAGCATTTGAAGAATTTATTCAGACAACATTCTGTCCACAATTTAAACGTGTAAGTAGAAACATAATTAGAGCTTATTGTACTTCTAATTTTTAGGAGGGGTGTAATAAAATTAGTTATTTAAGCATCACGGTGCATTATGTTGATGGAAATTGGGTTTTACAAAAGTGAATAAATAGTTTTCATTTATGTTCATTTCCACATAATGTAAATGTTATTTTTTCAACTATAATGGAAATTTTTAATTTTTGTGGCATTGAAGATAAAGTTTTAACAATTACTTTTGATAATACATCAGCTAACACAACTGATATTAACATGCTTAAAGCAAATTTGAAACCACCTTTTGGTGGCAAATTTTTTCATCAACGTTGTGCATGTTATATAACAAAAATTAGAGAATCGTTATCTTTCATATCTAGTTCTGGAGCTCAGCTCTAAGAATTTTAAAAATATTGCAGAAACAGCCAGATGCGGCTAAGAAAGTTTCCAATAGATGTGAGACATAGGTTGAACTCCACCTACTTAATGTTGAAAACTGCAATTCTGTATCAACAGATCATCACTACATACGTGAACAGTAAGCATGGTGAGCATTTTAAGCATTTTATTTATGATGCATATTGGAAGATTGGTGAGTACTTTTTAAAATTTTTAGAAGTATTCTACAACGCTACCGAATTATTTTCTGGTGTTTATTATCCTACTGCACATCTAGCTTTGCATCATTTATTTAATATTTCAGAAACATTTACTTATTATTAGGATACTGATCTTTTTGCACCCATAGTTTTTGAAATGGAAGTTAAATTTAAAAGTTATTGGCAAGTTATCCTATTTTATATGCATTAGCAACAATTTTAGATCCTAGATGCAGATTAGATGAGACTGAATCTTTGTTGTCTGCTACAACAGATAATTTAGGTATTGATATGAAACTAACCATTGAGGATGCTAGGAAAATGTTAGAACACTTGTTTGCTTTGTATGAAAAAATATACGTAACAGGACAACAAGAACAAGTAACTTCAACGTCAAGGAATAGTTCGAGGCCTAAAGGTTCATCATGGAGCTTTTTGAGGAGGAAGGAGAAAGCATCGGAATCGTCATCAACACAGGAACCGTCTTTAGAACTAGTCAAATATTTTGAATCAAATTTTGTAATTGATGATGACAAACTGGGCATCTTATAGTGGTGGAAGAGCAAGACATATCATTTTCTAACACTGTCCATGATAGCACGTGATATTCGGATAACTCCAGTATCAACGGTAGCATCGGAGCAAGCATTTAGTGCAAGCAATCGAATTCTTGATGACAAGAGGAGCAGAATGTACCCAGATATCTAGGAAGGGCTATTGTGCGTGAAAGACTAGGAAGATGCCAGAAGACGAAAACAACACTATACAGATGATACACTTCAAGAATATTTTTCAAACTTAGACATAACAAAATCTTCTAGAAGCAATTTAGCCACAGTGTAATGTACTTATCCTTGTATACTGTACTCTTTTTTTCTTCGCTAAGATTTTGTCCCGATCTCCCTACAGGTTTTACTTGACAAGGTTTTTAACGAAACAGTCATTTATGTGTACTTATTGATATTATTTCAATCAATAAAATCACATCTTGTGAGGGCATGTGATATATTTTCTTTTTTTCATTAAATATGATAATAAATACGAAAAGGGTCAGGGCTAACCCGTGAAAAGCTTGGGCCCGGCCCTGGCCCTTATGGATAAGGGTCTGGGCCAAGGCTGGGCCTGAAGATCTTCCCTCAGGCCTGGGCCAGGGCGGGGCTTGAGGGTCTTCCCTCAGGCCCGGCCTAGGCCCGTGGTGGGCCTAGGGTTAGAAGGGTCGTGACGGCCCGATACTGCCGTTTTGACAACTCTAGTTCTTAGTATCTTGAAGTTGATTTTTGAGACGTAAAATGACCTTAGTACCTTATATTAATGAGGTTCTTTGTTTTATTTTATTTTATTGCCTTTTTTTTCAAAATCTTCATTTTATTTATAAAAAAAAGTTGCAAAAAGGGAAAAAATAGTTTAGCTAGAAATCGGAATAACTGATTAAATGAGAAAATATATACGTCCAATATCTGTTCTATTTGAAAAAAGGAACAAAAAGGTTAAAAAAAAGAAAAAAATTAAAGAAAATACGTATAAGAATGTTAAGGAACAAGCGAAGAATATCAAAATAACAATTTTTTAATATTCCATTTCAAAAAAAAAAAGTTGCGATATGAAAGAGTGGCAGAGTTGCAATAAAATGTAAAAATAATGGTGTATAACAATGCGTTACTTTTATGGGAAAGCGAAATAACACATGGCAAATTGAAAAGTGAGATAGTGACCCAAAAAAAAAGTGATCAAAATAGTGATTCTAATATTTCCTAATGATAAAATTACTCATATATTTATGTAGATAAAAATAAAATAAAATTTTCTAATAGGTCTAGCGTATCAAAATATTAAGGCCTCGTTTACTTTGTGAATTTGAGATTATCTTTTTGACAATTCTAGTTTTTAGTATCTTGAAATTAATTTTTGAGACGTAAAATGACTTTAGTACTTTACATTAATGAGGTTCTTTGTTTTATTTTATTTTATTACTTTTTTTTCAAAATCTTCATTTTATTTATAAAAAAAAAGTTGCAAAAAGGGCAAAAAAAATAGTTTAACTAGAAATCGGAATAACTGATTAAATGAGAAAATATATACGTCCAATATTTGTTCTATTGGAAAAAAGGAACAAAAGGGTTAAAAAAAGAAAAAAATTAAAGAAAATACGTATAAGAATGTTAAGGAACAAGCGAAGAATATCAAAATAACAATTTTTTAATATTCCATTTCAAAAAAAAAGTTGCGAGATGAAAGAGTGGCAGAGTTGCAATAAAATGTAAAAATAATGGTGTATAACAATGCGTTACTTTTATGGGAAAGCGAAATAACACATGGCAAATTGAAAAGTGAGATAGTGACCAAAAAAAAAAAAAAGTGATCAAAATAGTGATTCTAATATTTTTTAATGATAAAATTACTCATATATTTATGTAGATAAAAATAAAAGGAGATTCTTGATAAGTCTAGTGTACTGGAATGTTAAATTTTTTTAACTATTAAATTGATATAACGGATAAAAAAATTTAACTTATCAATATATTAATGTACTGAAAAAAAATCTTTAATTATCAACGTTTCAAGACAAAGAAAAAAAAAACCTAAAAGCATCAAGTTTTAACAAAATACCACGTGCAGTTCTCCTCGTATTTTTTAAATGTGAAAAGCATTCCTTAATTTGTCAAAACAGTTTAAAAACAACGTGTTGATCAGTCGAATTACTGAAGGAAACTTTTGCAATTCTCGTCAATAAACATTTTTAAAGGGAAATTGTTTTAAGGTTGTAACACGAATCAAACGGGCTTGATGGAACCCCACATAAGAAGCCATTGTCAACGATTTGTAGCATCAAACTTGAGGAAGACAAGCTTGTTGTTAGAGACGTCAAGGAGTTTTAGAGCTAAACAATGAGAATTTTTCAAAAAAAAATTGTGGAGTTTTTTTCAAAATAGTCCACTAAAAGGGTTTTTTTTTTTTAATGACTATGTGGAAAAACTATGGAAACAGCGTACATGCATATTCAGTTCATTGAATTTAATGGATATGTGGACATATGATTTTCTTGATTTATTATTCTCTTATGTGAAAAAAATAAGAAAAACACACTTTAGGAGGGGAGTAAAAATTTTAATCGGGTGAATTAGACATAAACTATTTAGGAGTACACATGAGAAAATAGTATTTAAGAGGACTGAAAAACAATATATTTAAGTAGAATCATAACTGAGAAAAAGTATTACATTAAGACAACTGAGAAAAAATAATATCCACGAGGTTCAATTTCTTTTAAGAAAAAAGTATTTTAGAAGACTGAAAAACAATATATTTAAGTAGAACATAATTGTGAAGAGTATTACACTAAGACAACCAGGAAAAAATAATATCCACAAGGTTCATATTTTTTTTTTAAGAAAATGCTATTTTAGATAAACACAAGAAAGTATGGGCATATTTAAGAAAACTTACTTTAATGAAGAAAAATAGAAAAGTTATTTGTGAACAATAATTCCAAAAGGTAACTCGGAGAAGAAGTATTGTAATGAAAAATATTTAAACCTATAAATTTTTTTTATGACAAAGAAGGGATCAAAATGCATGTTTTGGTCCAAATTCCATAAGCGATAAGAATCATTATAGAATATAGTTAAAAAGGAAAACAAAATTTTAGTGGAACAAATTAGAAAGGAAATTATTTATGAAATATATGTGAAATAATATTTAAGAGGGTTATAATTAAGGGTGATCAAATTGAATAACGTAGATTAAGAGTCAATCCGCAACCCGATGTGCTATTATAGTTTAAAAAGTTTTCAATCAATGACCAATCCGTAAGATCCCAATCCAATCCAATCTAATATGAAAATAATGAATTCCACGAATTGAATTATGCGGATTCGCAGATTGACTTACTTTTGGACCTTGAATCTTGTAGTCCTTTTCTTTTTGATATTCTCATAAAACTAATAACAAAATTAAACACAAACATAACATAGCAAAAAATAGTTCCACAAAATTCAATTCATCACAACACAAAATCTAACATAAAATTCTTAAGACTAAATTCAAAGCCTGGATTGAATCTACCGTATAAGACTAAGTCATCTCCATACAATATAATTAAATACATATATGTATGTGTATCATATAATTGAAAAAAAAATCCGTTATAAATGTTATTTAAAAATATAAAGAAAATGCATATATTATAAGGTATTTTATATATTTACTTCCTGCATTTGTATGGTTTTTGTAACTTATCATCTGAACTTTTAATTTTAATAAGTTACCCCTCAACTTATAACATTGCTATAATATGTCTCATTTTGACAATGATTGTATTAAATTAGTATTGAAAAATCACGTTCGACGAAAAATACCAACATCCCAATTCAAATTTAAAAAAATCTTTCAATTTTTTTAACTTTTAATCTCTTAAATCTAATAAAAAAATTTGAGCAATTTAGTAAAATGGGGCACATTGAAACAATTTTACTAGTTCAGAGAGTTAATTGTCAAAATTAAAAGTTTAGGGGGCAATTTGCTAACCTACGACAAGTTTGAGGGTAATTATGCTAAAAACCTTTTAATATATATAGTTCGTATTAGCGGATTATACGGATTGAGAAATGCTCAATCTGTAATCCAATCTGTAACGCGAATCAAGAAAATCTCAATTAGTTACTAATATAAAATTCTTTCAATCTAATCAAAGATTGGATTATGCGGATTTGACGGATTGACGGATTCGATGAATAACCCTAGTTATAAGAAAAAATATATTTAAGTAGAGACACATTTGAGAAGATGTGATATTAGTAAAGCAATTAGAAAAAAAAATATTTTATGAGGGTCACATTTAGGAAAAGAATATTGAGTAAGCTCATATTTGAGAAAAACTAATTAAACGAAGATAAATTATAGTAGTTTTATTTATGTGATAAACAGTTGTTGAGAGTAACACCGAGAAAAAAATATATGTAAATATAGCGATAAGAAAAAATATTTCAAGAAACACATAAAAGTAATTAAACTGCAAAACAACCTTAATAAAAAGAAAAAAAGTGGTGATATATTTAAAATAAATTATTTTAGTAAGTGCAAAGCGAGGAAAAATAGTAGTTCAAGAAAACAAATCGTAAACAAAATTAACTGTATAGGAACTTTGGAAAAAAATAAGAAAAAAAAAAGATAAAAAGAAATTAGGAAATGGTTTTTTTAAGAAAAAAGGGAAAAAAAAAAACACAAAGATGATGCCCATGTGTCAAAAAGAATGAGAAATCTCCGCATAATGCCACATGTTGAGAGGAGGGAAAAATCTTTTGACTCTTTTATATATGTTATAAAAATTAAAAATGAGAGTTACGTTCGAAAAGTATGGAACTATTATTCAAAATTATTTTTAATTTACATAATTTTTTATGAGAAAAAATATTGTAACAAATCACGAATTATGGTATGAATCTACTAACCAAATGCACACTAAAAGATTAGAGAGAAAGTATTTAAGTATGGAGAAACTTGAAGAAATTAATATAGTTGGGGCATATCAAAGAAAAGTTATACTCGTGGTAGGCTTGAAGTTTAAGCGCAAAGCCCAATTTTGTAATGAATTTTTTTATCTAATTGAATTTAACTTTTTAACTTTTTAAGGAGAAAAACATACTAATGCCTCCGAAGAACTAGCCTTTTGATTCATTCCCCCTATATTAAAGCTTTTGATTTATGCTCTTTATATGGATTGGTCAAAGGTTAACAATATATGTTAACGAGAAATCTTAATAAATAATTTTTACGGTCTTAATTTTTATCTTTTATTTTTATTCATATTTTTTTATTTAAATAATTATATTAACAAAATGATACTAATTAAGAATAAATAGTAAAAATTTAGACTCATATATTTTTAAAGGTAAATTTAGTAAATTTTTAATATATGTATTATTAAAATTACTTCACCCATCAAAAAAGTAATCCATAAGATTACAATAGTAATCTAGCACATGTTGCCTAAAGGAAGTATCTAATTACTGGCATTATCACTAATCATCTATATCTTGACAAATATTTCTTAAAAATGCATGGGTTATAATTTTTATTCTTTACTTTTTATTCATAACTTTTTTAGTCAAATAATTACAGTAATAAAATTGTATTTATCAAGAGTAAAAGGTAAAGGTCTAGACTCATGCACTTTTAAGAGTAAATTTTTCATTTTTTTCCAACGACATTAGTCACTAAACAGTAATCTAGTGGATTACTTTTTGTAATAAACTAGATTATTTTGTACTATCAAGAAAAAAATATTTCAACACTTTTGGTCTCGACGCCGATCGACGGCATTACTTTCTATCCTTTACTAGTTTATTTTTTATTTTCATACAAAAAAGGCAAAGTCAACAATTGCTAATTGCCAATAAGTATTATGGTTGATTCTCTTTCTAGAACAACTTATGGTTGCCAATAAGTTTTTTTTTTTGTTTTTGTTTTTGTTTTTAACAAATATCATTGTAAGTTAATCAGAATAATAAACAAATAAAAACTCACCAAGGACAACACTATCGAAAAAATCACCACTAGAATAAAAAAATCAACATAAAATCTCTAAAACAACGATGTTTATTTTTTCCAAAGAAATTGACACTTCTATTAGGATCTGTTTAGTAGGGGTGATTAGAAGGTGGAAGGAAGGATGGAGGGGAAGCTTCTTGCTTGTTTGGTAGGGTGGATTGGTGGGAGGAGTGGATTCTTGGGTGTGTTTGGTTGGGTAGAAAGGAATGGAATAGAATGGAATGGAATTGTAGTTTGATGTTTGGTTTGAATTTTCAATTCGAGTTGAGATGTGATATTTTTTTAGAGCTTTTCACTGTAGCAGAAAAAGTTAGATGTGACATTTTCTGAGAGTTTTTTTACTGTAAAAACTTAAAACTGAAAACTCGAATCGGTGAAATGAACGAGGCTTTAGATTTCGTTCATTTCACCGATTTGAGTTTTCAATTTTAAGTTTTTACAGTAAAAAGCTTTTAAAAAATTTCACATCTAACTTTTTCTGCTACAGTGAAAAGCTTTTAGAAAATGTCACATCTCAGCTCGACTTGAAAACTCAAATCTGCGAAGTAAACGAGACTTTAGTGTTTTTTTTTTTGGTGAAAATCAAACTACATGGCAAAAACATATGAGAGTATAGTTTAAATATAGAAAGTTTTTAGAAATATTTTAGATATAATACATAATATATATATAGTTTTTTCCATGGTAATTTTTTTATGATTCGGTTTATTTTGAGATCTTTACATTTTTAATCACTTACTAATGTTTGACATTAATAACACTTGTGATCTTATGTTATAAGGGTTTTTTTTTCAACATAACCAAAAGTGTGACTATCTTCAATGGAAGCACACATGATCAAATTTTCTATGTAAGCAAGAACATGTGCAAAAAATAAGGGAGCTTCCACAGTGAGATTCTTTAAAAATATTTATTGGTAAAACATTCTATTTTGACTGTTGGATTAAATTTTTAATGATCAGATTTACGTAAGCCCGTATTAAATATTTACAGCGTGTCGCACAAAATTGCTTCCTCTATAGATTTGACCATTAGAAAAGTAATCCAACAATCAAAACATGGTGTTCTACTGATAGATTTTTTAGCGGGTCTCACTATAGAAAAAGTTAAAAAAATAAAACCACATAAAGTATTTCTAGAAAAAAAAAAAGCACACTTTACTCTTAGAAAAAGGAAAAGATGAACATTTTGAATTTTATCATAGAAAAATAGGGATTCTTTATGGTGAAACCCCAATAAGTGCTCCACCGGTAGAGTACTGTTTTTTTTTTTACCGTTAGATTCCTTTTTTAACTGTTAGATCTGTAGCAAGAGCAGTTATATGTAGCGTGCTGTGAATTTTTAATACGGACCTGCACAGATCTGACTGTTAAAAAAATTAATCCAACAGTTAAAAAAGTAATACTCTACTTATTCGGTTCCACCATAATAAATCCCAGAAAAATAATACAATTTAGTTGTAAGGATTTTTTTTTTTAAAAAAAGAAACTTAAAAGGAGTATAACAAGTAGAATAAAAATGGTTTAAAAATGTGTGTGTAAAAAATAAAATATGTGGTAATTTTAGTTGTAAGAACTTTTTAAAAATTTTAAGAAGGGTGTAACTATAACAAATACAATAGGAAAAGTTTAAAAATGTGTGTGAAAAGTATAATGAGGGTCTCAATAAATCCACCTAAAATATAATAACATTTTTTTTTTGAAAATTATAAATTGATCTTGTTCTTTCACAACTTAAAATTTTGTTTAAATAATTTATTTAACAAAAATTTAAATTTAAATTTTATTTTTTTATTACAGTATTTTTTATTATAAAAATATTAATCATTCTTCTCATATTGTTTTTACTAATTACCACTGCTGAAACTTTAGGCGGCGGGCAGGGCCCTCTCACCGCTCGACCACGGTTTTTTTCGGGCACGAGCTTGGGTAGCCCGAAAATATAATCCCCGACAGCCTGCCGCCATGGAGAAGTCGTCCCCCGCTGTTCGTCAGAATTTTTTTGAATTTTCTGGCAATACCCGAAGTTGCTCGATTTTTACCTGAAATTTTTTGACCGTTGCCCGAAAAATGCCCGAATTTTAAATAAAAACGGGTCTTTTTGCCCGAACCTGAATTTTGCCCAAAAATTTGAACCCAACGATCGGATTTTTTATCGTTGCCCGACCTGCCCAATTTTTGCCCGAATTGCCCAAAAATATAGTAGCTGTTGGACCCGAATTTTTGGGGAAAATTTTTTTTTTTTCAACCCAAAATTTTTTCTATAAATACCCCCCCTCCCCCCAACCACTTTAAAGATTTACGTCTTAAATATCAAAATATAATGAGAAAACAAAAACTCTCATTCTCTCTCAATTTCTCTTAATCTCTCTCAAATCTCTCTTAATCTCTCTCAAATCTCTCTTAATCTCGCTTAAATCTCTCTTGAATCTCGATCTCTCTTAAGCTCTCTCAATCTCTCTTATTTTTCATATTGGCTTCTTTTGGTTATGGTGGTGATATTCCCATTGATGCCCAATTCAACATCGAAGAAGGGCAATTTTCTAATGTTTTTCAAATGCAGGAATCGCAAACTATGGAAAGAGTTACTGATGAAACTGCAAATCTGACCCCTGGTGGACGTACTAAAGGTCGGGGACGTAATGGTGGTGGCACAAGTGGCCGTGGAGGAGAGGCAAGCGGTAGTGCTAGTGCAAGTGTTGCAAGTTCTAAGAAGAAATGCAAGCGCACCTCAGCAGTTTGGGAGCACTTCAACACATTCGAGAAGGTTGACAATAACGGTAACATTAAATACATAGCTCAATGTAAATATTGTGGTGAGAAATTATAAGGTAACACTATTCACGGCACTACACACTTAAGAAGACACTCTGAAAAGTGTCTTCAAAAGCAAGGAGGCGGAGCTGATCTCCACCAAACGCAATTATCGTTTGACCGCCAAACCGACGGTCTAAGCACATGTAAATACGATCCGCAAGTTGATCGTATGGAAATGACACGATTAATAGCCACATTAGATCAACCACTAAGTTTTACTGAACAAAGAAATTGGCAACGTTAGATTAAAATTGTACATAATCCTAATGCACAATTTTTTTCTAGAACTACTCTTAGGAAAGATGCATTAAAATTATATAAACAAGAAAAGGAAGCATTAATCAACCTTCTACACTCTACTAGCGGTTGC
>NW_010360493.1:126328-173821 GCF_000414095.1 Morus notabilis
CACTACTGACACTATTCCTATTATAAAGGAAAAAATATATTCTCTATATATCTCTTACGAAAGTAGGTTTAGAAACACACCTCGTGTTGAACAACCGCAACAACGAGACGACAATCCGCATTCATTCTTGAATGTTTTCAGGTTGTCTAAGAAGAAGAAGAAGAAGACGACGACAACGAGTCAAGCTCAAGAAGAATTTGGGAGTGGAAGTGGATCTTCATCAAGAGGTGGCGGCAGATTCAACGAGTTAATGGCGTACCTGAGTGAAAGCTTAGTTATAGACAGTAGTGAAATGTTTGATTTGGTTGAGTGGTGGAGGGCACGAGCATTAACTTGGCCGATCCTAACACGACTGGCAATGGATATTTTTTCGATCCCGGTCTCCACTATTGCAGCCGAACAAGCATTCAGTACAACCAGCCGAATACTTGAAGAATGGAGAAACGCATTGCAGCAGGATATTGTTAAAGCTTTGGTGTGCATCAAGGATTGGGACTGTTCCGACCAACGCTTACACGATACAATCTCACCGGCAAACCAAGAATGGATCGAAGAATTTAATATATTAACTTTTAATTTTCAAGACGATCATTCTGCTTCAAATTAAATTTTATTATTCTAATTTGTAAATATTTATTTACTTTGTAATTTCTAATTTGTATAGTGTTTATTTTATTGTAATCTTGTATAGATTTTGTAAGTTCGTCAAATTTATAATTCGTCCCACAATGATTGCACTCTTTTTTCTTTACTAAGTTTTTATCCCAATTGGGATTTTCTTTGTAAGGTTTTTAACGAGACAATCATAAATTACAAATTTAAAAATCAATGATTTTCTTTGTAAGGTTTTTAACGAGACAATCATAAATTATAAATTTAAAAATCAATGAAGAAGTAATTTTTTTTATATAGTTCGTGTGTTCATTTTAAATTTCAAATTGTAATATACACATTGTAATTATACAAATACTTATACAACATAAAAATATAATATAAAAAAAATGAAATTCGGGCAGCCGGTCGGGCATCGGGCAGTCTAACCGGGCACGGGCAGGCATCCCCTGCCCGAAACCCGTCAATGGACAATTTTCAGGTCGAGTCGGGTAGCCTAAATTTTTAAACAGTTCAGATTCAATCATCAAGTAAAAATTTAAACTTTTTAGTGATTACAGATAGCCGGTCCAAAATTTCAGCACTGCTAATTACGGCTGGCTAACAAAGGCCCCCATCAAAGTATGAAAGCCACTTAAGTGAGTAAACTGATCACACTTCCTAGCAGTTAGAGTACAAAAACTTCGATCACATTTGTTCACTGTAAGATTCCTCAGACACAAATCTCTCTCCAATTCCCCATACTACCCTCCAAACACAATTCCCAACACACACCCCGAGGTGTCCTCTTTCGTCAATTTGCCAAACCCCCATCCACCCATCACTCACCCCCATCTCTCTCTCTCTCTCTCACTTCTGTCCTAACCCCAAACTAAAACCAGAGAAGAGGGAGAGAGAGAGAACCTTTATTCTCATCATCATCAACAACAAAAACAATGGATAGAAACATCGCAAGCGAAGAGGCGAAGCGGTGGCTTGGCACGGCGGAGAAGCTTCTCGCCGCGCGCGACCTCCTCGGCGCAAAGAGCTTTGCGATCCGCGTCCGCGAGGCGTACCCTCGCCTCCTCGATTCCTCCGCCGCCGACGACGTCGTGGCCGTCGCCGACACTCTTCTCGCCGGCGAACTCCGGATCAACAACCAGCCTGACTGGTACGCCATCCTCCAGCTCCCCCGCTACACCAACAACCTCGAGCTCGTCGCCACTCAGTACCGCCGTCTCGCCCTCCTCCTCAACCCCCACCGCAATCGCCTCCCCCACTCCGACGACGCCTTCCGCCTTATCACCGAGGCCTGGTCCGTCCTCTCCAATCCCTCCAAAAAGGTCTTCTACGACAATGAGCTCAACATGTTCGCCAGGTTCGAATTTGGGGCTGGCTCCACTCAACTGCACGAGCGGCAATTTCTCCAGAGGAATCAGCATTATATTCAGCAGAATCAGAATCTGAATCAGAATCTGAACCAGAACCAGATTCATTTTCCGCCGACACCGACACCGCCGCCACAGCAGCAGCAACAGCAACAGCAACATCAACAGCAACAATTTCCACAACCGCCGCAATTTCAACCGCTGCCACAGCAGCAACAACAAACGGGGAGGAATAGCCCTAGAAGTAAGGAAATTAACGAGGAGAGGCCAAATCTCAATAATGTAGCCGAGTCAACGCGGTCGGCTCGGCCGATTGAGTCAACTCCGCCAAGGCAAACTCCTGAGAAAACCACCCCGCAAACTCGGCCCGCTGAGTCGATTCTGATATCTCGTGCGGCCGATACGTCGACTCGGACGAGTGGGCAGGTTGAGCATGACGGTGAGAGTTTCTGGACCGCTTGTCCGTACTGCTACATTCTCTACGAGTACCCCAAGGTGTACGAAGATTGCGTGCTGCGGTGTCAGAAATGCAAGAGGGCGTTCCATGCGGCGGTGATACCGTCGCCGCCGTTGAGTGGGAAGGAGGAGACTTACTACTTCTGCTGTTGGGGGTTTTTCCCTTTGGGAGGGTTTCCGCGGAATGGTAAGAATTCGGGCGGTTGGACGCCGTTTTCGCCGATGTTCGCTTGCCCGATACAAGACCAGGGGACGAAAGGCGGTGGAGGGAAGGGGAAGAGAAACGACGGCCCAAGTTCTCCCCGGTTTATTTACAGGGACGATGACGTTTTTGTGGAGATTTCGGACGAGAGCGATGAGTCCGATTGCGATTGGCGGATTAGTAGGAGAAGTACCAAGAAGGCGAGAACCTCGAAGGGGAAAAGTTATACGGCAAAAACCACCAAGGCGGCGACGACAACGACGACGGAGAGGGTGACAAGGTCAAGTCAGAGTGGAGGAGGTCATGTTAACAATGCAGGTGGTGGTGATAATTTAGATGGGGCGGCGGCGTCGAAGGGCCCATCGAAAGGGGATATGAGTAGGAAGGCGAAGGCGGTGGCGAGTGGCGGGAAGAAGAAAGGGGCGGCAGAGTGGGGGAAATTGGATTTGAATGTGGAGTTTAGCAATGATGTCGAGGAGCCGGCAGCGGCGGGGCCGGGGATGAATAAGGGAAACGGGGCGGGGAATGGGGAGGAGGATAATATTGAAGGGATTGGGTTTTTTGAGGGTCTTGATGAGTTTCTAAGTAGTTTGCCAATACTAAATGTTGTTGGGGATGACAAAGTTAAGGCTACTTAGTAAAGTAAGACAAGACTCTTTCTCTTGTCATTGATCATGTAGCAGTTGTAATTGGATGTTGTTCCTTTTTTCTCTTTCACTCCTTTTGCATGCACTATAGTACCAGATGTGTGTTGAGCCTCTTTTTGTATTATCACTAATGGCTCTCACTTGGCTACTTAGAATCCGGCAGACATGATAAATGTATTTTGTAGCTTTCTAGAGGACATTTGTTGTACTACGTTAGGTTATGATGTCCTAGAAGGCATGGTCTTTGATTCTTGGAGTCTGGTTATCTAGATCATTATGATGGAACCTTGTCTTCTAAAACTTGAAATTGCTCTTATCTAATAGCTTATTCTCTGGTGGTTTCATCACCATTGTGTTCTGCTGGGTGCTCCATTTGACATGAGACCAGACTTGGTTAAGTTTATGTCTAATGTGCGTGGTAAACAGCTTACTGCAAAGGGTGCCTAATAAGTGACCTTTTGGCAAATGAGACTAAATTTTAGTTTGTAGGGGAAGGGTAGTGTAAGTATGATAGACCTCAGACCCGTGTACAGGTGTATGAACTAGTCATTAGAATTTATATTTATCTAGTTTCCTTTTTTATTTTTTTCCTTTAATCTCTCAATGATTTTAGTCAATTTATGATCTATCATAAGTACTTTGAAAGCACGATTGTGACTAAATGTTAGTTTCTCAGTCTTATTAGGACAGATTTTGTTAAGCCATCCATGGTTATTTGCGTAGTTAGTTGGTGCTTGTTATTGGAATGTGACATGAATCAGTCACCATTGAATTTATTGCCTTAGGTTGTAGGACTTTAGAATTCTTATGCATGATCGTATCTACTGCAAATTTATCAAACTAATCTTCTTCTTGATGCTTTTGCTTTGTTCGCATATGAATTTGTTACTGAATCAATTTCCATTGATTTCTGCTGCAGTAGTATTTCGGTCTATTTTTGTAATTTTTTTCGTTCTGGATCACTGATTCTGGCTCTCTTAATTTCTAAATCCCGTCTCTCTCCTTGATGATTTGGTTATGACCCGTTTTCCATTCCCTTTTTTCCTTTCTTAATTAACTTCTTTCATTCAAGTTTAGGCATGAAATTGGAAAATCTGTCTTATATCCTACTCACTTTGAAAGTGATAAATAAATTGATTCTTGTGTATATGGAGCTCCCATTCACGTTGATTTTATGCGACTCCTTGGTGGAGTCCTCTGCTTTTGAACGTTTAATGTCATTAAACTTGTGGGCATCCCAATTGTAGCAAGCATGTATATTGAGAATAGCATACTAGTTTTGTTTTTATCTTGGCCTGTTGTGTTCTCAGCCCCATGGGTAGTTCAACTAGCATGATTTTAATTTCACACATGACTCATGTAGAGGCAAGTATATTAACCTCCACTGGTAATACAAAAATCATTGTCCACCCTTTGTGGGATATCACCATTTGGCTGTATGAAGTAGAATTCTCATTTGTGCCTTTGGCTGGCTAAATTCATGTAAGATTGTACTTTGCATCCTGAATTTGTTTGAATAATTGAGGTCCATGACACCTGCTAGTAAGTATTATTGATAATGGGACTTTTTTTTTTTCAATTGGTTCTCTTTTTCAAGTATTAACTTGTGTACATTGTCCATGAAAGTGGGACTCTTATCATATTGTATGCAATATGCGTGTGATGATTGACATTGAAGGTGTTTTACCTCATTTGCTTTTGTTTCAAACAAAATCCGTGGTTATTGACTATCCCCAGATTCTACTATGATTCCTTAGCAACAAGAGGTAGAAGAGTGTCATGATTTGATGTCACTGAAAATGATTTGGCACACTTTAGATAGAAACTTATAAATCCCTTTTTACCATTCCTATTTTCTTCTTCTAAATGCCGTCTTTTTCGAGCATAGCGCTGTTCTTGTAACAAAATGACGATCTTGGACCATCGACCATTCTGTTGTGAGCTTGCTTAATGATCCCGTAATGCTCTTGCACTGTGGTTGTTTATAACAGTGATTGGGTTGGCTATGGAAATTGATATTATTCATTTATTTGAAAGAAGGTTCAATGAAATGCGTTTCAAGATGAGTTATTGGATGGTTGATAAAGATTGATAGAATGCCATGTGCTTTTTGATAAAGCGCTGTACTATTCGTTAATGTTTGATGCAGTCGTGCAAAAGCCACAGCCCTGTTATCGGAGAAATACCTCTGAGAAAGTGACTACTCCAAAAGGTGAAAGCAACAATAGTGGTCACTAAGAGCGTATTCAGCCAAGATTTTGTATTAAAAAAGGTAATTGACGCAATTGATCGGTAAACTCTTCAGTACGTGATAAGGTGGTCCTTGTGCAAATTTTCTGAACCGTATATGATCAAATTGACAAAACGAGTCGTACGTTTTGCAATTGAATTAGTGTGCAAGAGTAATTAAGAAAAGCAAAATAATTGCATTTGGAATAATACCCAAACTACTCCTTGGGTTTTGCCGACATCTTTTGCCCCTGTTATTACGTAAATACCAAAACACCCGTGTTTGTAAAATCATACTCAAACACCCCCTAAAGCAATTGATTTTTTTAAATACCAAAATTATCTTTTCTAGCCTTCAATAAATACAATTTAAACCATTATTAAACCAAAAAAATTAAATAAAACCAACCTTAAAAATGAACAACTCTCTCGAAATGATCGAGTATTTGCTTAGGTGTAAAAATTTAATTGCTTTAAGGGGTATAATGAGTATGATTTTATAAACACAATCTTTATAAACCATTGCTTAATAAGAGAGAAAAGTGGATTTAAGCAACACACGAGATATTTTGGATATTTTCTCATTACATTCAGAAGAAATTTAAGTTAAAAAAAAGGAAAAAAAAAAAAAAGCAAATGTTTCTTCCCACCCATAAACTCTTCAAGTTAAACAAATACCCATATCGGAAACAAATTGCCAAATTTGAAACCATTCTTCACCATTCTGTCATTCGGCATTTCCATTGCTGAGGCCAGATTCGACAAGTGGGGAGTGATTCTATAGCTCGCCACCGTCAGGCCGAAAAATTAGCTCTTTAGAGTACAGTACGAGTACGACCATCCATGGCAGACCGTATAATTAAGCAGTATTTTTTAGTATTTCCGAGCAATACAAGAGTAAACCAAGCTCCTTTAAGTGCTATATCAATGTCATTCATGAATTTAGCACAAAAACTTGCATCTCACTATTTTCTATCTATCAACGCTGTTCATGATTTGTCCTGACATGTAGTTGAAAGAATTTCCCGACAGTTTTTTTTTTTTTTTTTTTTTGTGGTATAGAATTATGTTTTTTATTTGCTTGTTTTATGTTTCAAATCATTTTAGAGTAAAGGTAGAGAGTCTGTGATGCTCTCACCACTTAACGTGGCTGCCCATCTAATACAGAAACGCTAACAATTACAGTGAGACCCACTAAATAAAGTGAAAACAATTTTCAAGCCTAATAAAATAAAGGCAAAAAAGAGTCCCTTCAAAATAAAAAAATAAAAAGTAAAGACCAGATTTTTTTTTCTCCGTTTTAACAATTTTTTTTTTTTTTTTTTTCAAATAGCAATTAGATTCTCAGTTTCATTTTTTTCTGCAAACTCTTTCATCTACAGCCATCATCTTTCTTTCTCTTCTCAGAGCACGCCACAAGAACATATACATTTTTTTGTGTAAAGTTTCTGATTTATTTTCTATTCAAGGGTGTTCTAGATTTTTCTTGTGCTTCCCAAAAGAATTTAAATAAGACTTTTTGTATTTTTTGCTCTGAAAATAAGATTTTTTTTGTTTGTGTTCTTAAGTGGAGATGACTTTAAAGAATAACTAGAGGAAGATAAAGGCAGAATAAATTTGCCCCATCACAAATTTCCACCGGATAGATTTGAGAAGAGGAGAAAATTTTTCAGATCTGATGAGATGGTAACAAAGACATTAACCCAAAATCAAAAAGTTTTCTGGAATGGAAACAAAGGCATTAACCCAAAATCAAAAAGTTTTCTGGAAAAAAAAAGAGTGGGAAAAACTTTGGTCACCCTCACGGCCTCACGTTAGACTAAATGCTAAATATGGTGTTGGTTTGGCTGGGGAAGGTGGGAGGGCAACGAGAAGACACAAAGAAGGAGAGTGAGAGAAAAGGGCACAAAGAGAAAAACTATTTTAAATTATTAACGGGTCCCTCAAAAATTCAGACAGTAGACACGTAGCGCCAACGGGTGTGGTGAGCAACACACCACAGATGCCTCTAGCTTTATTCATCATTTTATGCATTTTAAAACGTTAACGTGTCATCCTCGTGCTACATTATCTGAAAATGGATAGTTTGAATTATGACAATTTTAACACTTTACTCTTTAAATTTTAAAAAGTAATATTTGTTTCCTTTTGAATTTTATTATGTTAATAAGTTTTATCTTTCTGTTACAATGAGTGATGAAAATCGACACGTGTCAGGTACATGATCCATTTGAAGATGATATTATTGTAAATTAATCTGTAACAACCCTAGGTTATTAAAAAAGTAATTAAAAAAACTCAAATGCGTTAAAAAAACTCATTTTAACATGAAGACCAATCTCCCACATATCAAAACCAAGAGAACCTCTCATTTTCAAAGCTTAGGTTTTGACAGAGAAACGAAAGGAAATCTATGGCCGAAGAGTTCGTTGTTGGTTCTACAAATGGCGTTCCCATGGATGCCGCTGTCGCCGAAGCCCCCAACTCTATCTCCCCCGTCATCCCCAGTTGGTTCTCCGAGATTAGCCCAATGTGGCATGGCTCTTTTTCTCTCTCTCTCCATCATCTATCCTCTGTTTTGTTTGGTTGGTGAGAAATTGCGGGAAAATGAGGCAGAATATTTGAGTATTTCATTTGTTCTTTAATCATCTGGTTTTTTCATTAGGTCAAGACATTAGTTTTTTGGGTTTGTATGATTGGTTTGTGTATAATATTCATGTGTGTAGCTACTTTATATTCAGGAGAGGCATACTCCTTGAAGGTGGAGAAGATCTCACGATCTTCCATTTTTTTCGACGTAATAATAATAATGAAAGCAAAAAATAAAAATAAAAATAAAAATGAAAAGAGGAAATAATTATATATAATTTCAAAAATGGAGAATTATCTAATTACGATGGTATAAGTGTAATTGCACTTTCAATTCTCATTAAATAAGTGACACGTGGCAATTTCATCACTCATTGTAACAAAATGGTAAAACTTGTTAACGGAATATTGTTCTTTTACAACAAAACTCAGAAAAAGTTTAAACTCAAGTTATAACTTTATTCAAGTTTACGTTTTTTTAAGTTCCAACTTTATTCAACTTTATTCAAGTTACAACTTTAAACTTAAGTTATAACTAAAATTCAACTCAAAAACTACATTTAAGTCACACTCTAAAAAAACAGGCCCTTTATATGCAGGGGAGGCACACTCCTTGAAAGTGGAGAAGATCTCACGATCTTCTATTTTTTTCGACGTAATGATAACAATGAAAGCCAAAAAAAAAAAGAAGGGAAAATGAAAAGAGGAAAGAATTATATATAATTTCAAAAATGGGGAATTATCTCATTAAGAATGTATAAGTGTAATTACGCTTTCAATTCTCACTAAATAAGTGACACGTGACAATTCTCACTACTCGAACTGAAATCTCAACGACAACATCATCTTCTTTCTCTCCTCTCTCTAAATTGACATTTTTGTTTATTTGGGGAATTGGGGAGGATCTACAATGTCTTCTGGAGTGGTTCAAGAGCCTTACTTGTCTCAAAAAGCTGGAGATTGGGAGATTGGGAGATGCTCGAAATTAAAGGGTCTGAGTCCAGGTATTCAACATCTCACCTCACTTGAAGACTTGGAGATTGGAAATTGCGAGGAGTTAGAAGTGATGATACCTTTGGAGAATAACAGAAGACTCCGCTATCTGTGTCTTATTGGCTCTCATAAATTGGCGTCTCTTCCTGAGGGTCTTCAATGGAACAAATGTAACAAATACATATCATGTGAATGTTGGAGGCTAAAATGTTGGCATTAGATGTGGGAGTTTAGGCCATCCGACTTCTATCAATGGTTAGCCCAAAATCAAATTTCACAGGATAATCTTAATAACTACCTCTTAAAATATATGGATTATGATTTTTATCTTTTAATCTTGATTCGTAACCTTTTTAAATAAATTATTATACTAATAAAATAATATTTATCAAGAATTAAATGTAAAAATCTAGACTCATACACTTTTAGGATAAATTCTCTATTTTTTTAACTTCTTTCTTCTTCTCTAAGGAAAAATTTAAAGATAAAAATTTCGGGCCGGACCTGGTCCAGGCCCAAAGAGAAAGGGCTTCTCTACTTGGCATGTAAACCCAAAAAAATACTTCCACCACTTTGCTCAGACGAATTGGTTTTTTTTTAAACAAAATTTTGGTAAATATAAGCTCTTGATTTTCTTGATTCGAGCAGTCTGCCGAATTGGTTTTTTTTTTTTTAATGAAATTTTTTTTAAGAGGCTTGTTAAATTTGCTGTGTAGTTGATTTTTACGTCTCAGAAGAATTGTTGTAGAATAGAGTTGGCATTGGATTTTTTTTTCCTGTCTTTTTTTATTATAGTAGTTAAAAGAGGCGCATAGCGCGTGAAAAAAATTTTAATTTTAAAATAAGAAAAAAAACAATGCATTTTAAAAAATAATTAAAAAAAGTAAAAAAAAGAAAAAAAAAAAAAAGGAGAGAGATGAGGGTGGGAGGGCTACCACATGGCAGTCAGAAAAAGTGCTATATTGGAGCACTATAATATATAAATATATATATATATATATAACTTTTAATATATATAAAGAATTACATAAAATAACTTTTGATAAAATTAAATAGAAACATAAGTAAAAGTAAAATAAATTACTTTTATAAGAATAAAGTGAGTAAAATTTATTATTAAAAATTCAAGAAAAAATGGAACTAAAAATTCACAAAACAAAAAAATAAAAATGAATTTATTTAAACGATAAAAAGAATAAAGAGAAAAAAAAAAAAGTAAAGAAGCGGAAGAAAAGAATAAAAAACAAAGAAGAGGAGATGCGCCACGTGATAACTTAAAAAAATAAAGAATAATATTACAAGAGCCTTTTAACTCATTTATATATTGTTAGATGACTTGGGTCTATAACTTCCACTATATACCAAAAAAAAAAAAAAAAAAAAACCAATTAGAGTACTCATACACTCAATTTATATCTAAAAAATTTAAGATGTAGTACGTAATTTAAATGTCAGCTACTAGATATTAAAAAATAATTTTAGTCCGTTGAAAAGCAAAGTTATCTGCTTAAAAATATCAACATATCATATTATTAATATATATATTTTTTCTAAATAATTGAATGGTCGAAATTAGTTCGTATACGGGCCGTTTAGTTCGTTGATTCGAGTTTTTAATTCAAGTTGAAATGTGATTTTATGTGAGAGCTTTTTACTGTAGCAAAAAAGTTAGATATGATTGTTTCTGAAAGTTTTTTACTGTAACAAAATTCGAATTCTATACTCAAATTGGTGAAATGAACATGACCAAATATTTATTTATAAATAAATTTATTATTTTAACTTTATAATATTATTATGACAGTTATAATAAATTAAATAATTAATTAAAAAATTTATGATAAGTAACTTTATTAAATGTTTATATTTAATAGATAAGCAGTATAAAACAAAACCATAAAAATCTGTGTACATCTATATATCTATATCTATCTATATAATAGAAGTGTCAAAATCTGACACTTCACTGCCATTTCAACCAAAACGTCACCCCTCTATTTTCTTCGGGTCCATTTAGTTCGCTGATTTGAGTTTTTAATTCAAGTTGAGATGTGATTTTATGTGAGAACTTTTTACTGTAGCAAAAAAGTTAGATGTGACTGTTTCTGAGAGTTTTTTTACTGTAGCTAAACTCGAATCGGTGAAGTGAACGGGGCCTCCAAGTCTTTCTTTTATTTTCTTAGTTTTTTAACCTAAAATTTATTTTTTTTTCATATTAATCCTTCTTTTGACCTTTTTTTAATTTTGTCCATAAATTTTATTTATTTTTCATTTTGGTTATATTACCCTAAAACTTATTTATTTTTTCATTTTGACCCCTTTTTGACTCTTTCTTTTTATTTTTGCCCTAAACTTTATTTTTTATGTTTTAGTTCTTTTTGCCCTAAAACCTATTTATTTTTCATTTTAGTCCTTTTTTGGATCCCTTTATATTTTTGTCTTGAGAAATTTTATTTTTTTCGTTTTGGTTCCTTTTACCGTAAAATTATTTTTTTTTTATTTTGGTCCTTTTTTTTACCTTTTTTATTTTTGTCTTGAAATTTTATTTTTTTCGTTTTGGTTTCTTTTGTCCTAAAATTTATTTATTTCTTCATTTTGGTCTTTTTTACTCATTTTCTTTTATTTTTATCCTGAAACTTTAGTTTTTTCAGTTGTCCCTTTTGCCATAATTTTTTTTCATTTACGTCCTTTTTACTTTATTTTTGGCTTCTAGCCTGAAACTGTTATTTTTTCACTTTTTTCCTTTTGTGATTTTATATACTTTTAGTAATGACACGATTACACATAAATTACTCCCCACTACGCCACGTCACGTGTGAAGTTTAACTAGCATGTATAAGAAAACACAAAAGTGCTTCCTACTTCACGTTTTAGTTGAAAGTACCCTCATCTACGCAGTCATTGTTGTCGTTTTATTTATTTATTTATTTATTTTGCTTTCCTTTAGTTTTTCTTTTTGTCTTTTAGTCCTCAACTTTCCTTCTTCTTTTCATGTCCTTTATTTTACACTTTTTATTTAACTTTTTACCTTAAAACTTATTTATTTTTCATTGTTGGCCTTTTTCAACTTTCTTTTTCTTCCTTCTCTAAAACTTCATTTTTTCCCAATTTGGTTTCTTTTGAATATTCAAATTGTATATGTTTTTAAATATGTCTAATTTCAAAAAAAGTTTATTGTGGAAAATTTTATTCTAATGTGCATCTCCCCCGTCTATGCCTTATTTAATTTCTTTAATTTGATTATGTTGGGTGATTTTAAAATGTGTTTTTTTCTTACTTTGCTTCTTAGTAATATAACTTCTTTCATACGTATCCGTGCCTTTTTTTTTGCTTTTTTATTTTTATTTTGCCAAAAGATTCTCTACAATATAATCTTTTTATTTTTATTTTTTTTACCTAGTGTTCTCAATAAAATATATTTTTTCAGATGTGTCTCTATTTAATTTTTTTTTCTTGTGTAATCTGTGTTATTTTAATCATGATACTCATAACAATGTTTGTGTTAGTTGTGTATTAACTAACTATCTAACTTTGATCTTTATTATTAAATGAATTAAAAAATAATAATACGGTAATCAGAGACGATTACTCCCCACATGCATAGCATATGAAGTTCAACTAGTGTATATATATATGTATATAAAGTATACGGCATAAATATAATTTTTTGGATTAATTACAAAAATTATCTTGAATTATATCTATTGTAACACTTTATTCTCTAATCTTTAAAACGCAAACATTCGTTTCCCTTAAACAATGAAATAGTAATAAAAATGCCCCTTTCGTTAAGAAATTTAATAGTTTTGACACATATCACATAAACAACAGTTGTTGTTAAACAATTTAGCGTACAATTAATATTTTAATTGTAATATAATTAAAAAATTAATCTTCACTCTCAATGACACAATGAATGATGGATGTTTTGTAATTAAAAATCCAAATTTAAATTAGTTTTAAATTCATATTAAATTTTAAACCATAAAACTACTAAAATATACCACTAAAAGAACTAATTAAATGTAAATTTAAAAAATATAAAACCAACTCCAACCATGATAGCTATTTCATGTTTTTAGCTAAAAAATGTCTAATGATTTAGCTAACCATGCTAGCTATTTCATATTTTTAGCTAAAAAAGCGAATGATTTAGCTTCTTTTTAGCTTTTTTCTACTCCAACTATTAGTTAAATGGTTAGCTATTTTAGATGATGCTTGACATACTGGCTAAATATAGCTAGCATGAAGTAGCTATCTATTTATTTTTTATATTATTTTATTCTTTTAATTGTAATAAATGTAAAAACTCTTTTCTAACTTTAACAAAATTATTTATATTTTGAATTCAATAAGTATTAACATAATCTATGTTTAATTAAAATAGAGATTATAGTTAGAGTGACTCACTAAAAGTTGTTAACTAAAATAGCTTTCTAACTATTTTAATTAAAATTTAGTTAAAATTTAGAGAATTTTCGGAGAAACTTTTTAATTAACATTTTATTGTTAAAAAAAATAAATGTTATATTTTAAAAATTAAAGGACTAATATTATAAATGTTATAATTCACAAAGAATTTTTATAATTAATCTATTTTTTTATTGCATACGATAGAATTTAAATCCAAAGTACAGTCAGTAGCAGTAGAAACAACTAGAAAGAATTATAACCCCTCCGTTCTTTATATTCTTCCTGTCTTTAACCCTCTCCATTATTACTGCTCTCCATCCCTCTTGTAAACCAAGCCGGCGCTAACAAAAGAAGAGCGCCGTTAAAGCGAGGAAAGACACATCACAACCCGGTCCCTCTCTCTCCCTCTATCTCTCTCGAAGCTGGAAAGTTCTAGAGAGAGAGAGAGAGAGAGAGAGAGAGAGAGAGAGTAGGGACATCATCTTTTGCTTACAATTTTATTTTCTGACATTGTTTTCTCCGCCTTTCTTGGAGCCTAATTGCCAGATGCTCATCGATCCAACCACCCATCTTTTAATAATTACAATTAAAATCTCCTTTCTTTGCTTTGCTTTGCACTCCATATGTTTGTTCCAAGATCCCCCACTCCTTTTTTTCCTCAGCACCTCAACCACAACCAGAACCACTTCCTCTCACTTCAATGGCGATTCTTGTGCCAATCTCTCTCTCTGTGGGCCCACACTCTTCCCAAAGCCCACGTGTCACTCGTGCCTCCAACGACACCTCAGCTCTTCCTCACACATTCTCGCTGAAGCCATCTATAGTACTTCCATTTTGCTCTTTTCCATTTCTAATTCCTTTGTCAGCTTTAGTTTTTGCTTCTTTTTGGTTTATGTGACTATTTTTGCTGCAGATCTTTGGTTCTAGCCTCAAATCTAGGGAAATTGAGCAGGCCCATTTGAGATTGTTGGTTGATTCCAGGTGGGTTTCTTTTCAAATTCGTTTTACTTTTTTTTTTGAGAGTTTTCTATTAATGTTTTGTGATTTTATGATCTGGGTTGCTTTTATTTTTTATTTTTTGTTTGAGATAATTGGATGAACCTGAACTATTATACATAGTACGAAAATAGTTGTGTATATAGATATATACAGTTGACATGCTTGTTAAAGACAGATTATTTAATTTAAATATGCCATGTCATTCTTTTTCAGTTCACAATAGATTTTTTTTTTGGTCACTTGAATGACTCTTCTTTGGTCTTGAGCATTCGTTTACAATTCTGTCACAAATCATGGATTATTTTCTTCGACGTAGTGAGACTAGTTGATGGTTTCCTTGGGTTGTTGGGCAGTGTCATAAGTTTCTGAATTGTGTTGTTTGATGGCTTGTACAGAAGAATATTGTTTGATGAGGACGTGCAATCCTCGGATTGACCTTGAGAGATAAGAATATCTTCATTTTTTGATGTAAATAATCTGTAACTAATTAATCCACGGAGTTCAGTTTTGAAGATGTCTTTGGTGAATTATCTTTACTCTGAAATTTGCAGGACCACTACAGGTTTGAGAATGAAGGCTTCAAGGGAACCTCCGGGGCTGACTCAAGATCTTGGAAACAACAAACTGGAGACAGTAGAAGAAACTGGGAGTCGGTCTGATTTATTTCAGAACATAAAGCATCGTTTCCTAAGTTTTAAAAAGCATACCTACATGTAAGCAACAAAGGCTATTTTATAGTGGTTATTTAGTCCCAATTTGGTTCGCTAGTTCGAATTTTGTTGACTTGAACTTCTTTATTTGAACAGAAAAATTCGAAATGTGTGTTTTAAATTGTAGTTCGAATTAGCCATTGGATGTGCACTTAAAATTTTAATATGAACAAGGAATAAATTCGAATTTGTGTTTAGTAGGTGTGAAAAAGTTGAGAGTGGACAGTGGACACTTTTTTCTTCAAAAATGGTTTGAATGGTTGAATTTAAGGGGAAGCTATACTCTAAGTTGGATATTTTAACTCAGTTCAAACAGAGAATATAATTCGGACGGTGTGCTTATCAAACACGAGTTCTAACTATGCTCATTGTTCGAATTGAGTTGAAATGAGTTAAACCTGTGAAACAAACGGAGGCTTAACTAAGTATATAGTACTGAATACTGATTGTTTTCTATCCTTTTCTTTATTGCTTCGACAGGAAAAACTTAGAACACTATGAAGAACTTGCAAAGGGTCAAGCACCAAAGGTTATAACTAGTTTTATTGCTTAATTACTTCCTAGTATAGTCTTAAATTATTGTTTCCGTGATTCTTACTTCAAACTGTCTGGAATGGTAGTCATGTTAACTGATTATTTGTAGAACAGTTCATGGTGATTGCCTGTGCAGATTCTAGAGTTTGCCCCTCTGCAATTTTGGGATTCCAACCGGGAGAAGCATTTACCGTGCGCAATATAGCAAATCTAGTGCCCCCCTTTGAGGTATATAATAATACTTTGAAGAGTGTGCAGTTCATGTAGATTTTTGTACATATGCTGCATTAGTACCACAAAGTGAGTTCTTCCATTGGAGTGACCTGCCTCAGTTTCTTCTCAATGCTGTCCCCCCTAATCCTTGTCTGTTTTACTTTTTTCTTCTCCGCAGAAGGGGCCCTCAGAAACAAATGCTGGGTTAGAATTTTCTGTGAATACTCTAAAAGTAAGTAATTCATTCTTAAAAATCTAATATAGATAGGTCTTATTTCTTTTTAGGCTTGTTTTCCTTAAACCTAGTGGTGGAATTCATAGCGACACTGATAGAGAAATTATCTGGTGCCCATAGGTTCTTTTATTTAAGGTACTTCTTCTGCAATTTTTGCCTGAAAATTGGGGTATTAGAATTGTGACGATGACAATTTTGGATTCATGACATCTTGAACCATTTGAGAATAGATTAAATAGAAATATTCAGTTGGAAGTTGATTTTGATTCTGAGGGAAGTGAAGTATTAGAATGTCATAAAGATTGAACTGTGAAGAGTTTATTATTAAATGAGTATTAAACTTATGAGATGGAGTTAGTATGTTGCACCTATGGAAGCTGAAATTATAGTGAGAAAAGAAAAGGAAAATTTCATAAGAGATATTCTGTCATATTATCTATTTCTTTCATTGGAGGTAACAAATGTATATATACTTTCATAGGTTGAGAACATACTAGTTATTGGCCACAGCTGCTGCGGAGGCATTCATGCCCTCATGAGCATGGAAGATGAAGGGCAATCAAGGTTTAGTTAGCTTCATTTTTCTGTTTTCAAGTTGCTACTTGTGGTTATCACAATTTCTCTCTATGTAATGGGAAAAAAAGGATTAAGCTGCGTTTCTGATTCTTGTGAACTCTTAATCAGCGGCTTTATCCAGAACTGGGTTGTTCTTGGGAAGAATGCAAGGTTGAAAACAAAGGCTGTTGCCTCTAACCTCAGCTTCGACCAGCAGTGTAGACACTGTGAGAAGGTATCCGACTTTTCGCCTTACACTAAATCTGCCTTTAGACATTTACTTGTAGCAGTCTCAGTGTAGAACTTACATTTAATTTAGACAATGTATAGTGTAAATTAAACAAATTGACCCTTTGAGGCAGATAAGGAAACCATGGAACTTTTCATCACTATTTGTTCTTATTATCCAAGGGCAGTTTGTAAATCCACGCCTGTATCCTAGAAAGTTTTTAGGTTAGAAGGTCCATTGAAAATTGTTACTAGAGAGGCAACTAGTATATTTTTAACCCTTTCCTTATGCGCCTACTCGAACAGAAATTTCAGTTACTATTCCTTAGTTGAAGTAGCTAGTTTTAACACTTTTATGTCATTCTTATACCTAACACTAGGAGAGGGAGGGGTAGACTAAGAATTACGTGGACTGAAGTAGTTAGGAATGACATTCTAGATTTAGGCCTTCAGGAAAGTCTAATTTCGAACAGAGCTGCGTGGAAAAGTGAAATCCATATAGCCGACCCCAATTAAGATGGGATTAAGGCTTGTTGTTGTTGTTGTATTGATATGTAGGAGTTGGGACCACCATAGTAATCTCGAGAATTATTTCGAGGGCTAAACTGGCTAACGTGGAAATCTTTTCTTGTTGGTGTTTCTCTTATCTGTTAGACTGTTAGCTACTTACTTTTATTCCATTATATATTTTTCTCTCACTAGGTCCCCTGATGGCCCTCTTCCGTAGGCTAATTTTCTCGATATTTCTTCACCTTTTTCTAAACTAAAATTTCACACTCGTAGCTGTTCGGATCTCTTCTTTGTTTAGTCAAGTCTTTCCTTTATCATTTGCAATTAGTCAACTCTGAATTTTTAAGCTTTTTTTCCCCCTTATTGTGAGTCTGATTTTTTTGCTTGCATAGGTTTGTTTATTTATTTATTTTATAATCTCTCACAGTTCGTTAGGCGTATAACCAATCAAACCCTCTAAGCTAAAGAAAGTGTCGACGTTGTGTGATAAAAGTAAAGCAGCAGAAATCGATACAGTTGAATTCTTCTGCTGTTTTGCCGTATACCATTACCATGTTATTGGCCTTTCTAACAATGGTTTAGAAGTCAAATAGATCGTTGGTTGCATTTTCTTTCTCATTGTTGTTACTAGTACTGATATTATGTTCTTATTCTGCAAAAACTGAACTCTGGTTTACTATTACATTAAGATTTGCACTTTTCTTTGTGGGGAGAATTTACATATGTTTCAAAGTATCTTTCTTTAAAATGAAACAAGAAAAACTTATTTTGCCGTTCTTGCCCTTGATGCAATAAAATAGACTACGTGATTTCCCATATCAGATTTATGAATTTTGTTGGTACTGAATGTTAAACTTTTACGCAGGAATCGATTAATCGTTCTCTGCTAAACCTGCTTACATACCCGTGGATAGAAGAAAAAGTTAGGGAAGGAGTTCTTTCCCTTCATGGTGGCTACTATGACTTTGTTGATTGTACTTTTGAGAAATGGACACTTGACTACGAGGAATGCAGCTTAAAGAAGGAAGATGAAAAAATTTCAGTTAAAGATAGATTGTTTTGGTGCTGAAATTTTTATTTGGTTATGATTACGCTTTGTTTTAAGATTATAAGTATTTGTAACAAAAACTACCAAGTCGTCTAGGCAAAATAAGACTGGAAAGTATTACGTTACCTTACTGCATTAAATCTCTTGAAACATACTCATTGGATCAGAACTTAAGTATCTTTAATGTAATGTTAAAATTTTAATTTATTGTCAAACTTTTGCATTCTGGGTAAGAAACTATTCTTCGTTGTACTTGTTTATTTAGTGTCAGCTTTGATTTATGTTGTATTTGATGTCAAATTTGCTGTCAAATCCAGCCGGAAGTATAACATATGTTAAATTTTGGAATTTAGTGATTTTTTGGGTGATGTGTTGAGTTTTTCGCTTAATATGACATTATCATTTTCAAATTATTTTTGTACAAGTTTCAAAACTTAAAATTCATGACAATACCAAGAAATAGCATTTGAAAAACATTGTGCGTTGTAACATAAAATAGAATAAAATATCAAATATTAAATATGACTTTGGCATCTGCAATGAAATCTTTAGTAAGATTTCTTATTGTTATCATAATGTTTCAAATGAAAGTTTAAGCTGCAATTAGTTTCCCAGAGTGATAATCTTTTACTTGACCCAAATTAGTAAAATTATTCATACTTAAATAGCAAATATGTTTTTTCTTTATAGACATCCTTCAACTTTTTGAATTCGACAATTGGTACCTTTTTTTTTTTTCCTTGACATTTAGACTCCTTCAAGTTAAAAATCTTTGTAATTGAAGTCTAATTGAAAATGTCTTTTTTTTTTATAAAATAATTCTGACACGTGATTATTTGTTGAGAGCAATGAAGATCATTTCTTACTCTTACTCTTGTGAGCGTTAGGGATTTAACTCTTGGTTTGAATTCCATTTTATTATTGTAACAACATGACATCTATAGCTACTTGGCATGTATATAGCACCTGAAATTGTATTTCTGCATTTTTCTGATAAAGAAAAGTGTTACCTTACTACGAGTATATGGTTTTATTTTGTTACAAATCATAGGAATTTTAGGTAGTTCAACTAGTTATGAACTTCCATGCGCCAAATAGCTTATAATTAGCAATTCTTTGCACTGATTTTGCAAAACTACAAGCTAAAACAAAGTTTTCTTCAAGAGAATGTAGAAAAGACATGAGAAAAGCTGATGATTGTCACAAGCTAGGTGAGAAATTTTTCAGAAAACATTCATGCTGGTCTTTTCTCACCCACCAAACCTTAAAATTAATTCTCAACAACTAAAATATATCATATATGCCTTGCCTATAATAAGGGCCACAGCCCCAGTCCTGCTCAAGCAATTAGTACAACAAATTCTTCTTATTTTATCATCAGCCTTTGAATTTTATATCTTCTCCAAAAATGGCCTTTAACCATCCAAAATCCTTTGTTATGCCACTGTTACTCATAACAAACTTGTTAATTCTGTTGAGCTACAACACCACTTTCCCAGCAGAGGCACGCCATCTTTTGCAGACAACTTTGCCAGAGCTTCCTGATCAACCCGAATTACCGGAGCTTCCTGATCAACCCGAATTACCGGAGCTTCCTGATCAACCCGAATTACCGGAGCTTCCGGATTTTTCCAGTTTTCCATTGCCTGAGCTGCCAGCGGGAGGACTGCCCAAGTTCGAGTTCCCGCCGTTACCTTTCTTCCCGAATTTTCCTAACCAAAAATTGCCAACACTTGGCAAAGATCACTTGCCTGCTTCCACGGAACCACACTCAGCTGCCACCATTCCTTGAAGTAATATATATATATATATATATATATGCATGAGGGACCTTGTAGTACTGCGTACTTTATGGACTGCATGATCTCCCCCTTATTTTCACTATGGTTGTGTTGATGATATTTCGGTGTACTTTATTGTTTGCTTTAATATTTTGTATTTGCCACCTCTTTTTTGCTTTTCGAATGAAAATAATCCTCGCCGAGGCATATTATTAATAGAAAAATGGAGAATTAGAAAAGAAAAAAGTGCACCAGAAATTCAGTAAATAATTCATAACTTCAGAGGACCGCTAAAAGAAAATTACAATTCAAAGAGCTGAAAAAAAAAAAAATCAAAACATTCATCAAGTGTAATTGTTCGACTATTTACAATTTTGAGAACTTTTGTTAGCAATAACAAAACTCTTTGTGGTAATGAAACTGAAAGGTGAAGAGTTGGGCCAGGTTTGAGCCATCAACGCCTATATTTTTTCATTTTGTGCTCTTGCCTCTGAAAAACTGAGGCATTTTCCGGTACTGTGTGACACTCAGATCCCGGAATCCACGGTTTAGTTTCTTGAGTGGATTAATTGATTTCTAGTCGGCGTCCGCTAAGCTATGCAGTGAGCTCAATGAACGTAGTCTCACTTTGCCGTGCTTGTCCACTGTCACATAGCTTTGCCCTTTTGAGCACTTGTTCATGTAGTTGCTAAACCTGTATCATATATGTGAGTGAAAGGCACAAATGCTTTCTAGTACTGTGTGGTTCCTTTTTCTATTTCATTTATTTTCATGGCATGAGCATGTACAGAATAGAATTTGCCTGTGGTAGCCCAAAGCTGAACTGAAAGAAGAATTTCATCCAAAATAGGTATTGTATTCCGCGGACTCACCGCCTTGATATTAGGTACTAAGTACACGCATCAGTCGCTCAAAGGCACGTAATCATATTGCAGAGCAACAACAATAAGAGAATCATCAAATGCTGTCATGTGGGGGAACATTTCCTTGATTCGCATGTGGAGCATTGTCTGCAAAGATTTCTCGCTTTTTAAATCTGCAGCATTCGTCGTTTCACCACCATCACCGTAGGCACTACTATTTTTCACCACCAGGAAAATCAGGCACACACCCACCGCAATGAGTCCGTCCATGCTCGGTTCTTGAATTTGTTGCTTGCTTGCTGTCTTAATGCTCTCTCTTATTAGATGTAGTTATATATTTGAGGTTCTATACAGAACACATTTTCTAGCTTTTATTGTTGTCGTCTTATTGATGTTATCAACTCCCTTTCGTTTTTAAACGGTAAAAAGGGAGTTCAAGTTGTTGTTACATTACTGCGAAGCTGGCAATTATAGTATACAATATAAAATGTGCAATTGTGCATACGTAATGGTCAACATCGACAAATCAGTTTTGGTCTTATATAGAGCATGAGTATGATCATAAAGTCTATTTTTGCACCACTGGAATGGTGTGTCGTATATGCATATGAGATCATGTAGTTCCACGATTGTCTGATAGCAATGCTCTTACCAAGCAGTCTCTTGAAACGTCATAGTCACTATTTGCTGGTATTTTTGTTTTTGGTATGACGAGTCAACAACACAGTCAAAACCAAACCCCTTCAGTTCCTATTTCCCAATCACCTTCATCTCTAATCTCTAATCTCTAACTAAGAAAAAGGTTTGTTCTGAAAGTATATGCTTTAGCGGATGAAGAATATCCCGAGCATATACTCGTCGTAGTGGGACTTATTCCTTGGAATTTGGACAGATCCATCTCCACATTTGTTGGTTTATATATATCTGCGTGCTTTTGGCCTGGAGGCTCAGCTAGCCAAGGCTATCTGTGTACCAGTCAGCAGCTTCACTTGCATCCATGGATATGTTTGTTGATGGTCATTTAACTATTATTGTTTTTTACATATAACTTACCACATAATAGTTAGATGAGCATCAACGAACACTTTCATGATATATGATAATATGCAATATCCCAGCTTTCTTAGCCTTTTTTATTTTCCCAAGTTAAGTTGTCTCTTCTTTTTCCCATCAGTTTCTGTTTGTTTTCTAACTCATTTACTTTAGGGATTTTTTTTTTTTTTTTAAGATTTATGATGTGTGATAGCTGGGGAGTTTGTTTGTGTGATACATAACACAGTGTTTCATCTGCCTTTATTGTGTGATATGACAGTTAATCACTGAAGGTCGACGCTCATACTCAAAAGTCTGTTGATAAGTGTTAAAAGTATAAAATTATTGTTGCTCACCTCCTAACAGCTTAAGTTTTTGGGATGAATTGATAAACTAACATGGTATCAGAGCGGGAGATCTTGAGTTCAAACTCCCGTAATTGCACTCTTTATCTCCATTTAAAATTGACATCATGTGTTGGGTCTTTAATATATCTCGAGCTTAAATATTCACATGTTGGGCTTTCTAATTAATTTACCTATATGATTGTCTATTATTCAGCCTACACGTGAGGGGGAGTGTTAAAGTATAAAATTATTGTTGGCTCACCTCCTAACAACTTAAGCTTTTAGGATGGATTGGTAAACTAACGAGATCTTGAAATTTGGACATTATATTTACACCCATTTATTCCAACGACTTGATATACAAGTTTGTTTCCAGTGCAAGAATCAAGTGTTCCTACTTGAGCCTCAAACATTGACTGACAAAGCAAATACAATCAGCAGATGAAACAAATTATTAATGCAAATACTTTTAACGCTACTAGTTAGTACTTAAGCTGGTGTAAGTGGGCTCAGCTGCTATATTTCATATTCATATGCATATCAATATGATCAAAGACTGAATTTGTATGATTCAGAACAGTCAATTCTTGGCTGTCAAAATAAGAGTTGTTTTATTTTTCTCATTTTCAAGAAAAACAAAAACAAAAGACAAAAAAAAAAGAAAAAGAAAAAAAGGTAAAGCTTAAGGATTGAGTTGATTATTATGAGAAGTCACAGATGCCACATGGGGCTAAAACTGTAGAGACGATCACAAAAGAAAAGGCAAACTTCACCGAATTTGCTTTTCACTTGTCATAACCAATTAAACTTCAACAAAAAGTCATCGGCATGCCTTACATTTCTTGGCTACAGCACAGCAAGGTTTTCTTTTTTTTCTTTTTTTTTTTATTCATTCTTCCTTCCGATTTTCCCCTTAGAAAAAACGAAGGATCAACTGGACCATAGGGATTGATGAGATAACTAAATATTGACAGAGTTTTCTTGACAAAAAAAAAAAAAAAAAAAGGCAGAGATGAATGTATTGCATGACAAGAGGAAGATAAATATAGAAGTATGATTAATTGGAACCTCCAACACAGGAGAACATCCTGAACCGGCGACTACTAAACCGCACCAGTTGAGCTTTCTTATTACCAACACGAACACCAACATCATCATAACCATCATCTCTTATTGTGTTGTGAATAGTCTCCGGCGTTGACATTCCAAATGCATAGTCCCCCACCGATTTGTGGCGGCGGTGAGCCTTCATCTTTTGAATTTGAGGCATGGAACAAGCAGACGTGGTCCTCATCATCATACTCATCGTGTGCGGCCCGGGCTCAACGTAGTAGTCTTCTGAGATGCTCATGTAACTCTCAGCCGCACCGGATGAAAGGCATCTGTATTTTCGCCGACTTCTGTTCCTTTTGATCGCCTTGAAAACCATTGGAAGCAGACCCTCCATTCTTTTGTATTTCCTTCTCTTCTTTCTCTTTTCCTTGTTTTGTATTGGGGTTGTTGGTATTATGCTTTTGAATCAAACCTCAAAAATGGAGGCTCTCCCATGATTGGCCACTTCGAAGGCTGGGTTCGGTAGCATGTACTATCATGGGCATTATAAATTCAACCAAGTATATGTTTATATATATATATTATTATTTTCTGGTAAGAAACTACAGAAAGTTATAGATTTGTGTGTGCAAGTTCAACACGTCATTTTTGTTCCAAAAAAAAAAGTTCAACACGTCATTTTGGTAGTTGACTTGGAAGAAGTCTGGTGCTAGTTTTTACTGAAACTTCTTTATCTAACTTTCTATATATATATATTATTATTATTTTCTGGTAAGAAACTACAGAAAGTTATAGATTTGTGTGTGCAAGTTCAACACGTCATTTTTGTTCCAAAAAAAAAAAGTTCAACACGTCATTTTGGTAGTTGACTTGGAAGAAGTCTGGTGCTAGTTTTTACTGAAACTTCTTTATCTAACTTTCATTTTTGAGTGGTTTTCTATTATTTGGATTGAAAAAAAAACAAAACTTCCCTTTTTTTTCTCTTCTTTCTTTTTTATCCCTTCGACGGCAGAGATATTTTTTTATTTTAGAAAGATTGGATAAAAAATTCTAAAAAAGAAAGAAAGAATCTAAATAAAGGCACATATGAGGGAAGTGGCCCCACTACTTCTTCATTCAGGGGGGGAGACTAGCCTCATTACTTCCCACAGGGCGAGAGGTGCACCTAACCCACCTACCCACTCATCAATCGCGGTATTCAACTGACTTGCACTGATAGACCCCTATTGTATTGGAATTACCGATTGATATAATGATGCCTTTCAAAATTCATTAATATCTCAAATGCACTTACTAGATACACAAATTTCTCGTTTATTTTATCGATTTAAATTTTAAATTTTAATTTTATTATAATTAAAAACTCACATAAAAAATTAAATTTTTTCTGCTACAATAAAAAATTCACATAAAATTAAATTTTAACTCAAATTAAAAATTTAAATTAACGAACAGAAAGAGGTTCAAATCTGCTAGCCAAGACAAGCTATATTTAGGACAACAGCGGAAGCAAGTTTCCAACTTGTAATAGTATTTTATTAAACAAGTTCTTTGTAATCAGTATCTTATTCTTATATGCACAAAAGATATGGACACGTATCTATTATATAATAACAAGCATATCTGACATTGTTGACTTGCTCCAAGCGCCTTTTGCCAAGCCAAAACAAGTATTAATTCCAATGGCCAAGAGCTTCTGGTTTCTAATTTATTCTAATTGGCTTTGTTAGTTTTAGCTCATCACCTAATAATCCAACCACATATCTCTCTCATCATCTAGTCTTCTACTCTCTGACGGCTTTTAACATGTATATATAATTGTATATTTCTGTTTTGTTTACGTCCTTTGATGTTAATTTGGATTCATATTCATTAGTTTGGGATGGTTGACCATTTGTCCATTGTCTGTACCTAAGATGGCCGTCTTGTTTTGGGATTTGTTTACGAGAGATTGAGGCATAATTTAGTTCCTTGATTTGAATTTTTAATTTGAATTGAGAAGTGATTTTATGTGAGAATTTTTTATTATAACAGAAAAAGTTAAATGTAACTTTTTATAAGAACTTTTAACTGTAACATAATTAAAATTAAAAACTCAAATCAATAAAATGAACAAGATAATAACAACACAATCGGCTCAGCCAGCGTTTTGGCTGATTGTCCCACTTTGGTATGTTGTGGGATTGCAAAGAACCCCAAACCATCAACATATGGCACGGCCGGCTAAGCCACATGTGGCTAGGGGAAAGGCTTAGCCATAAGAGAGGAGTCGTGTCAACGGCACCGGTTGAAGGATGAAAAACGAACAATGGAATCTGCACCAATATAAGTGAACTATTTGTATTTTACGATGCTTTTCATACACATTACACAGTTCGTAAACACTAGTTAAGACTTAAGAAGGTAAACAAGTAAATCATGTTGAATATGGCAAGCACAAATAACTCACACGAATATATAAAATTTAAAGTTGCACTCTCAAAAGACGTTCCTTAGTAGTATAAACCTAAATATTGTAATTAGAATTATGGGTGTTCACAGATCTCAATCCGTAGATTAAAGGTCAATTCGTAATCCGATTTAGAATTACAAATTGGAAAAATTCTAATTCGTGTCCGATCCAAAATCTTTTCAGATTGGATCTAATTCAATCTAAAACCTATTGAAATTTACGGATTAGATTCACGGATTTCAACATTTATAAATATAAATTAATAAACATTCATACAAAATAAACACAACATGAAATATTAATAAGCATTTAAATTGTTACTTCAAGCAACAAAAAAAAAAAAAAAAAAACCTAGATTGTTACAGCCCAATTAACAATAACAAAATAAATTCAATGAAACTCAAAATGAAATATTCATCATTACTTTAAAGTAATTTAACATCTACAACTTCTGAAGTAATATTTGAGTTTTCTGCAAAAGTAACAAAATATAATAGAATAAAAAAATTTAAAAAATAACTAACTTATAAATATATATATATACATATAATTTTAAAAAATATATATGTATATATATGGATTCGGATTCACGGATTTCGTAAATTGGAAAGTGCTCAATCCGCAATCCGATACAAAACCTTCGGATTAGGAAAATCTCAATCCATATCAGATCAAAAACTATTTTCTATCCAATCCAAAACTTTAGATTGGATTGGATTTCGCTGAACACCCCTAATCAGAATGACATGGCAACGAACAATGGAATAGATAAGCTCAATCATATGGTTCCTTCTTTGACAAAATCACAGATATTGGAAATCCAAGAAGAATGGATGTTGCCTATAAAAACTAGGATATTAGTCTCCTAATCAGTCCCCTGTCCAATCCACTGATTCACAACTACTTTAATTCCACTGTCACCAAAGTTAATCTCAAAGTTTTACAAGCTAAATCAGTTTTCTCTGCTCGTGTTTTTTGGGATATAAATCATTAATTTTTGTATAAAGGCCAAACTTACATCTCCCTATACTAAAAACTGACTCGAGAATCATCAATACTATAAACCGACTTGAAAAATAATCCATATTATGAGGCTTGAGTTTAAAAATTATCAAATTTCTCCCATGTTTTTTTTTTTTTTTTTTTTTTTTCCCTGGTACCCCAAATGTTTACCCTGTTGCTCAAAATCCCCCATCTACTTATCATATGTCAAGTTGGCTATAAATATATTAATCTCTATGAAAATTCATGAGACTGATGTTCTGATCTGTAAGCATCATTAGTTTACAAATCCAAAGTATCCACTATTTTCCTAGTTAGCTATGTTCTTTCTAGTAAGGATCTGTAAGCATTCTACTTCACCCTTTTATACATAAAAGGAAATAATAATACTAATATTAATATTAATATTAATATTAATATTAACATTAATATTAATGATAGCTCACCAACAAGTTGGTTTATTGAGTGTATGTTGGCAAATCTAAGAATGCATTCCACATAACCCAATGAAAGTAAGGGCTCTGTTTGGAAGGCCAACTAAAACCGTGATTAATTTTGACGTTTGAAATTCAAATTTTTGTAATAAGAAAACACTGCCGCAGAATTAATGGTTTGACTTTGCATATATGAAATAAACGGCCCTGACAGTCTAGATTGGAGACAATTTATATGGTACAAATGAAATAAACGGCTCAAGTTCTTCTAGTTTACAAAGTAACGATCAGAAAAAACATAAAAAAATAATAAAATAATAAAAAATTCTAAGTTCTAAATGATCGGGACTGAGTTTGTTATTCCAATAGGAGTAAGCATGCACGAGTGAGTAAGGTAATAAAAATCATACTCGGAACAAATCCTTCTTGAAGCACAAATCCCAATCTGAATCCGCAGAAGTGAGCAGTCTGCCTCCGTCGATGCTTATGGACTCAGCACAAGAAGATGATAATTGAGGGGGTCCTCCAGAAGGGTAGTTTTCTAATTCTTGACCAGTTTTCTCTTCAACCCTTGTTTCCTTACCCAAAATTTTTTTAGGAGAGCAAGAGTCAGATTTAGCTGCATCATGAACATTATTAGAACCTTCACAAAATTGGAAAAGGTCATCGGAGTAGTTGCCATTGTGGTCATCATCGGATAAACATACGCAACAATCAAATTCATCCATCTCAGAAATCAATCCTTGTTCTTCTCTCCATGATAACCTCTCATTCCCCAGTGTCGAGCAAGATGCAGTAATGGAATCAAATTGGAAACTACTGAAAGCAATGCTGTTGGTTTCGTTGTTCTCATCTTTGATTGGTGGTTCAATGGTGTTGGGAGACATTAAGGTTGAGATCCGAAGAGCATCAGCGAGTGAAGTGATGAGCTGAGAATCGACCTTGTTTTTCTTAGCATATGTAGCACAAGTGTTGTCAGATTCAGGGGTACAAATTACATTTCCGCTACCTAATGAATGAGGATCAGAATCTGTGGAGAATGGGGAGTTAAGATGACAAGCTTTGAAACTAAAAGAAGGTAAAAGGTCCTCCAACTCCAAGGATTCATGAAAGTGAGTCTGAGCAGCAGGGGAGTTGATAGAGATATGTTCAGAGGTGGTAGTAGTAGTCTCAATAGAAGTTGATGAAAGGACAGAGAGAGTCTCAGTAGAAGGTGATGAAAGCCAATGCATTGAAGCTTGAGCAGGTAAAGGTGGGAATAAACAATAAGAAGAGGAAGAAGAAGAAGAAGAAGAAGAAGAAGACGAAGAAAGCTTACAATTATTGAGATTGTTTGCAGTTGGAGCAGCAAGAAGAAGGCCTGTAGGACGGCACTTCCTTTTGTCAGAGACGCCAGAAAGGACATGGACGTTGCCTGCTCCGTAACAAGTAGAAGCGGGAGTTTTGGTTTTAGATTCTATTATTAGTTCTGGAGACACCGACGGCTGAACTGGAGGAGTATTTTTACACTCATCTCCTTGGCTCTGGCTTTGGCTTTGGCTTTGGTTATGCAAAGGCGTAGTAATAATCGAATTAGAATGACATGGACTTAGTGGTTTCTTGGGATTCTTCCTTGGAATGGGTTTCTGAGATTTTTTTAAGGTTTTGGCTAGTTTTAGATTAATATAATTAAGGTTCTCCTTGTCCTTGTCCTTGGAATTGGATGGTAAAGGTTTGTTCTTTTTGGGACGAAGAGAAGTTTTTGAACAACGGGAAGAAGAAGAATGGGTATACTTATGGGAGACAAATGTACCGGCACAGAGACCTCCTGCTTCTGCTTTGAGATATTGACGCTCTTCATTGCCATTCCTGGGCTTTGGCTTTGGCTTTGAGGAAGACAGTTTAGGTTTCATTACCAGATCACTAAGGGAAGAAGATCTGGCACAGAGCACTGTTAAGAGAGAGAGAGAGAGAGATTAATTCATCAATTCAAATGAAAGCAACAATGATGATGGAATACAAAAAGACATACCACTTCCAGGGTCGGTATCGATGATGGTCTTCTTCTTAGTCTTAGGATCAATGGCCGACATCCCTCAACAGTCAACTCTCAACTAATCTACCAGTGACCTGAAATGTTAATTTTATCGAACAAACAATCAACAATGGGCTGTCAAAAAAAAAAAAAAAAGCAACAATAGTTTGCTCGCTTTTGTAACTAATTTGTTGTTATAATACTAGTTGAAGCCACGTGCTTCGCACGTGTGAGACTCGTGCCAAAATTGGATATAGTGTTTTGAGTTTTTTCACTACTTTAAACTTTTTATTTAAAAATCATTTTGGTCTTCTTGAATTCATTTTTTAAAATAGCTTTTTAATCCTTTTATTAAGAATAAATCATGAGTCTAAGAGGAACAAGAATTTATATTTTGAGCATTCTATTGTGATGTTAGGAAGAAGTATTTTGCCATGAACAATAATTTTTTTAAGAACAAACAAAAACATATAGTAATGAAATAACAAAGCATATAGGTTCAACCTACACATAATTTTTTTATGCCAACCCCTTGTGTTCTTTATATTCCAAAATGAAAAGAAAAGAAACTATATCATTTCCCCTATCCAAGTCATCCACAACATGCTCAATTGCTGGTCAATCTTAATCTCTCAATTATCTCTTAAGAGATAGACTCTACCGATAAAATCATACTTTATTCATTGTAACTTTTAGACCTGTTATCATCTTGCAAATCGTTACAAACATATATACCACATCTTCAAAAGATCAGCAACTGTAATAACTTGATAATCCACCGAGTATTTACCTTGGAAGCCTTACAAAACCAAATAAAGAAGAAAGCAGATAATGGGAAATAGTATCAGCAACCAATCAAACATTTACAAGCACCAAAAATTTGGACGCCTCTTATTCAAAACATACAAATTGGAATATTTGCATTCAACGCTTTGAAATTGAAGTCTGGTAGTTGATCAGCAAATTTTCTTCTATTTTGATTTATCATTCTACCTTGAGTTGCAATAAATAGAAGGGGAAGAGATGAGAGGTCAAGAGTCAAATGTCACACAATAAAGCTTGTTGTCATCAATGTTTGGTGAAGTTTTGCTAGCTTAAGCATTTTATTAGAACATTTTTCTCCTATTGGGGAAAAGATGCTAACTCCAAAAAAGATCTTAACATTCCACTTTCCGAAAAGAATAGAAGATATTATTTCAAAAAACCAATAATGTTTCACTCTACCTTTGTAACCAAGTCATCATCCAAATTTTCAAATGCTTCCCATTTAGTCTTCAGCAACGAACAACTGGCTTCCAAGAATGCTAGAAATTTACCCTGGCATATAATAAAAATTAATATCAAGTAGCATTAGTATTTAAAATATTAGAGCAAACGCAAATAAGGGTCTCAAGGTTTTCATAGGCTAGCCACCTACACAATCTATTATCCTTTTTTTTTTTATTTTCAAATGCTTCCCATTTAGTCTTCAGCAACGAACAACTGGCTTCCAAGAATGCTAGAAATTTACCCTGGCATATAATAAAAATTAATATCAAGTAGCATTAGTATTTAAAATATTAGAGCAAACGCAAATAAGGGTCTCAAGGTTTTCATAGGCTAGCCACCTACACAATCTATTATCCTTTTTTTTTTTCTTTTGAAAGAAACAAGAAACTCTTGTTAATAAGTAAGAGAGAGTGTACAAAAAGGATAAGAGGAAAGGAGTTTCCTTGGGAACTAAAGACCAAAAACTACAAAGTTACAAAAAAGAATTACCAATCTCTAACTATGTCAAAAAAGAAAAAAGGACAGAGATTCCTGAAATCCTTCTCAAGGTGGAACCAAAAAGTAATGTTAGCTATTATTTTATCCTAGAGGACTAAACTCTCCTAATCCTTTTATTTCTCTCCAACCAGATTCCCCCACCAAATTGCAATTTTTTTATCATAATTGATCCCCGCATATCATTCTTAATCATATTACTTCCTAACCGTAAACAAGCCTTAAGAAATCCAAAATAGTAGTATGTTTAAAAAGTTTATGCTCATATAGAAAAGTGCATAGCACAAAAGAACCTTTAGTAACTTAAAAGTTGCCTAAATAATCGAAATAAGCGGTAGATTTTAAAGGTTTTAGCTCATTCATATAACAACAAAAACAGAACAATTTGGGAACTTTAAATGGGAGAATTCAACTTTAGCAACCTAACTCTAAAGCTTTCTTCACTTCCTACATTCCCTTTTTTTTCCTTCAAGTTTAAACAACACCATCATAATTCTTCTTTTAATATCCAAAATCATGCCCCTAATGTCCAACTAACCACTCTAACAATTCATTCAGAGAAAAAAAAATTATAAAATAATAATAATAATAATAAATAAATAAATAATAAATAAAACAAAATAAAAAAACTAACGACTCTCACAACATAACTCCACCTTCTCAAAAATATAGTTGACATCATATCTCACAGTATCCTAGTGAACATCATATCTCACAGTATCCTAGTGGACATCATATCTCACCATCATTCTAATCATAACATGGACATGGAAGAAAACAGAAAAGTTCCCGAGAATCAGGTTATGTAAGCCCAAATTAGTAATATCTAGTATAGGGAGTAAAAAAAAAAATGTGACTTCAAACGGAAAAAAAAAAAAAGCTGACCATCAGATTACGGGAAAAACCCATTTTTAACCTTCCAATTTGAACAATAAATGATGATTGAACAGATCGTAAACCGGTATTTATTTGGTTGGGTGATTAATTTAGAGCTTGAATAAATCCAAATGTTCTTTTTTTTTTTCAACAACCTGAATTCAAAAGCAAAACGAAATACCCAAAATAAAACAATAAATAAATAAATCAACATCAGATTCAGGAAAGAAGAGAGATAAGCAAACCTGGAGTAGAAAAAAGACAGAGGAAGAGAAAGAAGGCAAAAAGGGAGAAGGGAAATGCGACTTCCGCAGCTGAAATTAAGCAGCAACTAAGAAGATAATGGTGCTGGCGAAGAAACAGATGGAGAAGAAAGAACTATTTGAACTAAAGAGAGACTCGATTGCAGAGAGAGAGAGAAAGAGAGAGAGAGAGTCAAAGAGAGGGCGAAAAGGTTAAAGTGCACAAAAAGACAAAGATAGAAGACGAAGAACAAAAGTTTGAAAATAATGCGAGACGCGAGTAGCACTACAGTAAAGAGCATTACCATTTGATGACGAATATAAATAAATTATAGATTAAAGGTAGATAATATAATCTAGATCTATTTAATCAAACATCTATTAATCTAAGCTAATCTTACCACTAACATTTATGAAGCCTCTTTACTTTTTACTAAACTGCCACGTGGCAACTTCTCTGTTTTTTTTCTCATTTTTTTTTCTTCTTTCTTTTTATGTATGTGTTACACACATCAAGTATTTATTATTTATTAAATAATGAGAAATTAATTTATACAACTATTTAAACAATTTTGAATTTATTTTAAAAAATAATTTGTACAAAGATAACAATTAGAAAAAAAAAATTAAGTAGAGACATATTTAAAAAAAATTATTTTAACCAATAAAAAATAAAATAATAACACACGTGAAAGAATTTCTCTTGTATGAATATAGTGAGAAACAAATATATTTAAAAAAAAAAAAACACACAAAAATATTAAAAAATTCAAAAAATAAAGATAAAAATTTAAAAAAAAACACACAAAAATATTAAAAAATTCAAAAAATAAAGATAAAAAAATAAAAAAAAAATTGAGTGGAGGGGTTGCCACCATAAGAGTTTTGACTATTTTATGTATGGTTAGATTAGGCTTTTTTTCTTTTGTTTTTTTTCTTACTTTTTAATTTCTTTTTATATATTTTTAAATTTTTTTTTGTTTTGTGAAAGTTTCTTTGCAGTTTGTAATTTTTTTTACCGTGTGTTCTTTAACAATATATTTTTCTTTAACTTTACTCTTACAAAAATAATATTTCATGATTTTCATATGTGTTCTTATACAGTGGCAAGTTACAATATGTCCATAACTAGCAAAAAAAAAAAAATACAATATGTCCATTTTTGTTATTAACATCTGCATATACGTACTTATATCAAATATATACATAGCCCTCCTAAAAAATTAGATTTTTTATTTTATTATCTTGATATTGAAAAATATTATTTTAGGTCAAAGCTAAATATGTTTCTAAATTCTTAACAAGATCTTTTCTCTCACAATAATAGATTTGATTATTAAGGAAAAGTAATTTTATTGCTTTTTTTTTTTTTGGACTGCTTCCGGTAAACTATCTTACCGATAGGATCAATTTTATGACCGTTTAATCTGATTAACATCAAATGAGATTGAAAAAATATATAAAACAGACAGTTTCTGATATAGATCTGACAATTAAAAAAATAGAACTACCAATAGTTTCATTTTTTTATTCTTAAGGGAGAAAATCCTTTTTTTTCGTTTTCTTGTTTCTCGTTTTTTGTTTTTCACTAGTCTACATATCACTTCTAAAAATGAAACCGTAAGTATTGGATGGAGTGTATAAATTATGAATCATTATTGTTTTTAGATAGAAAAAATACAACATCCTAGTAAAATAATCAGTTAGACTATAACATTTTATTAATTCTCTTATTTGGCTTATCATTATATTGAAAATTATACTTGTTATTGCACTTATTGCTATTGTAAATGAATATTTTAATATGAAAATTGTAAGTGCCGACATTGTTGAAATGTGTTCCCATGGTTGAAATATATATTTTCTTAAGTGACCCCACTTAATTTTATTTTTTTTTACTTCGTCACTAATTAGCCCCTAAACAAAATTCCTAGCAACGTTACTTTTCTTATATAATGTTTTATTTCTTTTTTATTCTTTTTAATTGCTAATCTAATCTAATTTAATCACATATATTTTTTAAATATTTTTTTAAATTTTGTGAAAGTTTCTTTGCAGTTTAATTTTTTTATTGTGTGCTTTTAAGAATATATTTTTCCTAGTTTTACTCTTATGACAATATTTGTTTCCTTTATGTTCTTATATAATGTTTTATTTCTTTTTTTATTTTTGTTAATGGCTAAAATAATTTTCTTCTAATGTATCCATGTTTAATTGCTTTCTGTTTAATTTCTCTTACATCAAAAGTTATTCTTATGTGTATTTTTTTCTCTAAATAATTCCCTTTTAAATAGTTTTTTCACGCAATCCTTTGAATTATTATTGTTTCATCTCATCTTATCTTATCTTAACATGGGTAAAGCCCATATAGATCGTTTTTATCCAAGCTGCATTTGAATAATCACTTTTAATTTCTTTTTTTAATGTTTGTTATATTTATGTAAGTAAATGTAAATGTTCATGGTCCACCTTTATACTTAGCTCCGCGTATTGGCATCCTTCTTTTTTTTTTTCCTTTTCTTTTTTTTTCTTCTTTTTTTTTTTTTAGTTGGCATCCTTCTTTTTTTTTTTCCTTTTCTTTTTTTTTCTTCTTTTTTTTTTTTAACTTTTCCTCATTTTCTTATTCTCTTTTAACGTTTTTTTTTTCAATTTTTTTCTTTTTTATTTTGCCTATTGTCCTTTTTTTTTTGTTTTGTTCCTCTAATATTTTTTAGCAATTCATTTTGTTTCTTTTTCTCACTTTTATAATTAAAATAATTTCGTTTAAATATGTTCTTACTTAATTTTTTTTTGTCAAAAATTTGTAGATAATTTTGGGTACATTTAGAACTCGTTCAAAAATGATTTTATTTTTTGTATGAAAATGAAAATGAAAACGTTTTCAATCTCAGTCAGAAATCATTTTTAAAAATGCCTTTGGTAGTTTTATCAAGAGATTATTTTTAATATAAAAAAATTCATTAATGTCTCTCTCTCTGCTCGAGAGAGGAGAAAACAAAAACAAAAAATGAAAAACGACTAAAGTCATTTTTCATTTATCTCTCATTTTACACTAAACCAAAAAATCATTTTCATTTCCGTTTTTTGTCTTTATTGCGCCAAACGCTGTTTTGGAAACGTTTCTATTTTTTCTTTCTTGACAAACATGAAAAAGAAAAACGGGATCAATTCCAAACACGGCCTTTAATTCTCCTTTCTCTAACTTTTCCTCTTGTTCTTGTTCTTTTTCATTTTTTTCACTTTTCTTTTGCCTATTCTCTTTTCCCCCCTATTCTTTGGTAGTTTACTTTTATTTTTAAAATACCTTATTTGAAATCTTTTTTTCCTACTTTCTATTAAGTAAAATAATAAAATAAAATCATTTTGGTGCTACGTATTATAGCAAAACATGTTCTTGATATATTATATTTTTTTATAATATTAAAATGATACCTTAACCTTTTTGAAAACATCTTCTTAGTACCCTGAAGTTAATTTTTGAAATGAAAAATTACCTTAATACCCCTCTATTTAATTAACTAAAAACTAATAAATCTAGAAAAAAATCATGAGCTTTTTTATTTTGTTGTTTCTTTTAAAGATTTTAAAGTTTAAAATATTTTCATATTTTTTTAAAAAAAAAATTTGATTTCTATTTAATTAACAAGAAGGGTAGTTTAGACATTACATATACTAAAAGGTATCAATAAGATGTTTTTAAAAAGGTTGAGGTACCATTTTAATATTATAAAAAATACAGGATACCAAGAGCATATTTTGTTATAACACAGGGTACTAAATTGATTTTATCTCTAAAATAATTCCTTTCAATATAGCCTTACTTGAGTTTTTATTTTTGTAAATAGCTCTTACATAACTTTAATTCTTTTTCTATACTACTTTTAAATACTTTTTTTTCTTCTCTTACTTCAATTAATGGACTTGACTTTTAAAGAGCCACATGTTTTAACACGCTTATAAATTTATTTTTCTCGTGCATACTACGTGGCTCAACTAATAATAATCAATAATTTGTGAATCTCATTCTATTACCAGAATAGGCAGAAAGCTAGAAATGACTATCTTTGATGATTATATATATCTATTGCATACATAGGCCTTGTTCGTTTCGCTGATTCGAGTTTAAAATTCGAGTTTTGCTATAGTAAAAAGCTCTCACAAACAATCACATTTAACTTTTTTGCTACAGTAAAAAGTTCTCACATACAATCACATCTCAACTCAAATTCTAAACTCAAATCAACGAAACAAACGAGGCAATAATAAAAAGAGTTAAAGACGTTCTTCTCCAATATCGCCAGGTTACATAATAATAAGAGCCAAAAACTCTCTTCTCCTAGAAGCTCCCTTTTTTTCTTATTGGCCTTCTTTTGTGTTTTCTTTTTTTTTAGAACTTTCTCTGATATGACCTCTTTATCGTTAGAGTAAAAGGCTGTTTAGTTCGCTGATTTGAGTTTTTAATTCGAGTTTAGATGTGACTTTATGTGAGAGCTTTTTACTACAACAAAAAAGTTAGATGTGACTGTTTTTTAGAGCTTTTTACTGTAACAAAACTCGAATCGGTGAAATGAACGGGGCTTAAGTTTCTAACCGGGAGATGGTCAAAAAAAAAAAAAGGCCTTTTCTAACTAGTCTAATATAATCTAATAATAATATAATCTATAATCTATTAATCTACTAATCTACTAACTACTAAAAGAGCCAACTTCCTTGCTCCGGAGAGGCCACGTGTTATAATCGTTTTCTCTTTCTTTTTCTTTTACTCATTTTGTTAGAACTCGCTTGTTTCATATACTCAAACTCAAATCATCGATTCTACTACAATATTTTATTCTCTCGAGAAATTTACATTCCAAACGTCAGAATCAATAATCATGATTTGACTATACATTTCAAACGGGTCATTAGTTTTTTTTATTTTTTAGTATTTTTGCCTATTTTCTTTTTGGTGTTTTCTCAAGTGCTTTATGCTCCTAAGCATTGTAATTTTTTACAACATGTTTTCTTAAAGTTCTTTTTTTTCTCCTTTAATTATTTGTATCAATTCTTTATCTTACTTATTTTAGTAAAAATAATTCTTTTCAAATATATTTCTATTTAACGCTCTTTTTCCCCCTAAAAAAACTCCTAAGCCAAGAATGAATCTGTCTTTAGAGAGGCGATATGTTCGCCTATTTTTTTTTTTTTGTTTTTCAGTATTTTTGCTTATTTTATGTTTAACTTTTTTCTCAAATGGTTTATGCTCTTACGGATTTTAATTTTTTTTTACAACATGGTTTTTTTTAAATATTTTTTTTCTTCATTTATTTGTGTTAATTCTTTTTTTATACTTTCGTTTGATAAAAATAATTCTTTTAAAATATGTTTCTACTTTTTAAGGCTTTTATCTCCTTAAAATTTTTTTATATAACTTTAATTATTTTTTTCTTTTTTTTTCTTTTTTATTTTTCCCCTTTTTTTTTACATGTTGCTTTTTTTTTTTTGTATTTGCCGGAAAATTAAAAAAAAATCCGGCGAACGGCGGGGGAAGGCTTCTCCACGGCGGCGAGCTGTCGGGGGGCTTACCATTTTCGGGCTACCCGAGCCCGTGCCCGAAGAAAATCATTTTCAGGCGGCGAGACGGGCCTGCCCGCCGTGCCCGAAAATTTTCGGGCATCGGGCATGCCCGCCGCCCGAAAGTCCAACACTGGCTATGGCTGGTGAGAATATTGGTAGGCTTGCTAATTGTTTTCAATACGAGGCTGATAGTGCTGCAAGGAGGATGCAGGTGTTTGATGAAGTGAGGAAGGTAGAAGGACTAACAAATGCACAACGAGTACGAGTCAGAAAACTTGTCCAAAACCATGCCTACACCAACTATTTCTTCACGTTGGATGATGAGTTTAAGTTAGATTTTCTTCTCTCTTTTGGAATGAGTTAGGTTGAAGTTTTTGGTGCTATGTTTACAAACTTGAGTATATGGTCCAATATTTAGATCTTTTTGATGACATCTTTAGAACTTTTATATGTGGTCATAGATTTACAACTTTTAATTACAGGTTTGGAACCTTATTCGAGAATATGTTCTCATATTTAGAACTTTCGTAAGAACTTTTGAGTATAGAAGATTTTAGCTAACATATTGAGACCCCTATTATTTGATAATTTTATGGACTACTTGTTGTGTTGTTTTTTTTTTTTTTTTTTTTTTTTTTTTTAAAATATTAGTGCTAATGTCCTGGGCTAAATATTTAAAAAATATTTTATACTTACATTAGTACTAATTGTAATTCATTTAAAAAATATGTTTTTTTAATTCACAATATTCTCATGCACAACCAAACATGGTAATGTAATATTCTTGAGAATTTGAGAAAAATTTCTGTATGGAACTAAACACAGTAATGTATTATTCCTGGATATCATATTACCCTCCATCACTTTCTTAGGAATATCACTTTCTTAGGAATATGATTCCTACTGATGACTGCGTACCAAACGCCCCCCAAAGGTCTTCTAAAAAAAAGAAAGAGTACAAACAATGCAGATGCTTATGAAGCTATTAAGGAGTCCTTTAGTTTACTTGCTGGTGTTATTGAAAAGGCATCTGAATGTTTAAGCAGCGCTATTGGTGAAGACATGATGGAAAAATATAGCCGGATTAGAGATGAGCTACAAATGACTACAACCATTAACACAATGGAACGCCATAAGGTAGCTCACATGATGATAAAAGATGATGCTTTAGTTTCATACGTTTTTAGTATTCCTGATGATGAAAGAGATGAGTGGACTAGAGCTCTTCTTGCTGGTGATATTTAGGAGTGGTTTAGTTTCATGGTTACATTTATCTTTTGATATTGAATGTATGTACTATGCATTTCTCTTTTGATATTGTAACTAATTAGGATTATACTTCACTTTATTAAATTATACTAATTAGGATCCTGCTTGATTTGGCAAATGATGAATGTTGTATATAGGTGGATCTATTAGTTATGGTGTTTGACTATATTTTGGGATTAGATGAGCATCTATGTTGTGTTTTTTGATGACTTAAATATTTTTATATATGTAGTTGGATGATATATTAGTTCATTTTTACTATTAACAGGGGGCTAAAGTAATCATTTTACTCGATACATATCATGGTAGATGTTTATATTTGAGCTAGTAATAATTTATTTTTACATAAAAAGATCAAATTTTATTTTTTTACCATTGAATATAGTTTTTAAATTTTATCCTTCAAATTAAAAGTTTTTTTTTCAATAATTAAATTATTTTTTTGCTATTTTAATTAATTAAATATTGAATTACTTGATGATTATTAATTAAGGGTATTTTTGTCAAAATGCAATTTACTTCGATTCCATTTTGTTGTCAACCAAACAGCATTTCATTCAGGTTTTGATTCGATAACTCCAACCAAATTAAAAATCAATTTATGTTTTCAGCACATTTTAATTTCATTTTATTACCATTTCCATTACTATTCTTATTATCATTTCGTAACTGCAACGAAACACAAGGATATTTGATTCCCCAATCGATTAAAATAACGAATGAAAATTGAATGGTTAGTGTGATAAGTGAAACAAAGTGGTCAAGAATTGATAATATTATGAAGTAGTTAGGATAATTTTAAAATAATAAGAATGTGTAAAAAATAAATTTAATCATTTTAAAATCAAGCGGATGTATTTAGAAGGGAGCTAAAAAGTAAAACAAGTGTGAATAGAATCATTCTTATTTAATGCTAACATCTTAAAATGATTCAAAATGGAATTTTGTAATTTAATGAAGAGGAATGATTAAGCATCTCCAACTATATCTGGGACTTTCTATTTTGACAATTATATCTTTTAGGAGTTTCTATGTTTACTTATTCAAAATTAGGTTTTGTATGCTTACGTGTTTCGTATTTTACATTGCGTGTTAGGATGTTGTATTAATATTAATGGACCAATTTCTTGCCTCGAACGCAGTTTAAAAAGTATGAGAAATTAACTTAAAACACCCAGCCTTCATCTTCAAAATAACAAGTATACCAAGTCCACTCCAACACTCCACCAAACACAATCGGTTATATTTAATGCAAACCAATAGTGGGACGTACCCAAGGTGGGACGGAAAAGTGGGCATACAATTTTATAGTTATATACCTGTTTATAAGCAAACTTTCCTAAACATCCGAAAAGATTAAGGAGACGTTTGGTTTATAGATTAGAATTATGTGATTAGAATTATTTTTTATTTACGTGTATTTTTTGTGAGAAAAAATACTGTAACGAACCATGAACTATGATTCAAATCATGATTTAAATCCTCCAACCAGACATCTCCTAAACAACATGAACATAATGCAACGTATCCACAAAAATGACAAAACATCATCCAAAAAAGAAAGTAGATCATTTCTTCTCTATTTTTTTTTTTTAATAGGCATCTTTTTCCAAGTGGGTAAAGGGAAAGTCCAGTGTTTTAGTCCTAAATCATGTGTACATGAAATCTCTTCATTTAAATACATATATAAGAAAAAACAATTATCGTGGCTTTGATGTACATTTTACGGAGAAAAAATAATTAATAATTTTCGTATCTTTAAAACTCATTAAACTCAAACTGTAAGGGAAAAAAAATCTCACACATCATGAAAATAAAGAAACATATTAAAGAAAATAAAACAAAAACAAATAAAAAGGGAAAAAAGCCAAAAATACCATTTAAGGTGATACAAAATATTATTTATGTCACACTCCATTAAAAAAATTTAATTAATAAAGAGAAAATAAAACATGTAAAAGCATATTTAGTGAAAATGCATAAAAAAGGACATTGTAAAATTACGAGATTTATGATTTATTTATTTATTTTTTACACTTCTTTTCTGCAACATATAACATGACATTAATTATATTGGAGATGATTTATATATTAGAGTGTGAAGGAGAGATAAGAAGAAAAGTGGGGGAGAACAATTAGAAGTATCGGGCTTTCATCTTAAAAGGTTAATATGTTTAAGTGGGGAAACTCAATACCTTATAAAGTGTAATTATTCTCCTTTATTTTTCTTATCATTTCTCTTAAGTACTCTAATAAGTTATTAGAGTCCACTGTTCAAACGAGCTGATGCGATCTATTAATATACAAGATTGGTAACTCTTAACATAACACTATCTTGTAGGGACGTGTTAAGGGTAAAATACCCGAGTCCCACATTCTCTAAACATAAACATAACTATAGTCATATAAGGATATTGGGTCACCTCAATATCATGTCACCCACTTAAACATGTTAAATTTTTAAGATGGAAGCCTAATATCTTATAAAAAAAAAAGTAATTTTTTCCCTCACCTTTCTTCTCATCTGTTGTAAAACTCTTATACTATATATTAACTTATAATATAAATTTTATTTACCCTCCGAACTTTGATCTGTTGGTCACTTTGCCCCCGAATTTTGAAAATTTATCTGTGCAACCCTAAACTTTGAAACGTATTTAACTTTACCCTCTGTTTATTTTACTAACGTATTTGATGACGTGACAATTATTAGAGGTGTAATTTAATGAATTATTTACATAAATGCCCCCTAAAGTATGTATGATGGATATATCAAAACACATGAAAATGCTCTTAATCTTTGAAAACATAATAAAATAATTTACTTATGTGACATATCATTAAAAACTAATTAGACATTTGATTCTAATTGAATCATTACAAGTGATTAAATAGTGAAAACTATAAAAAAAAATATAAAAATGCTTCACTTCAAAAAATTCAAAAATTAAATAATTTGTTTTTTCAAAAACTAAAAAACCCAAAAGGAAAGAGGAAAAAAATGAAAGACCTTCATCCTCTTCAACTCCCGAAGTGTAGATTAAAACAAATTTTTACACTTAAAAAGAAGAAGGTTTTTCGATGTTTGTAGAGGAAGAAGGTTTCATTATTATTATTTTTTCCGATATATTTTTAGTAGTCTTTTGGATTTTATGACTTTATAGTGGCATGCTTTATCAACTAATGTTTTTTAAAAAAAAAATGAAAAACCCAAAAGACAATTCAAAAATTAAAAAATTCCTTTTAAGGAAAAAAATGTGTTTTGATATGCACTTTCAGAGCAGAAGAGGAATAAGGTTTTTGAAAAAAAAATTTCTTATTTTCTTTTGGCTTTTGATTTTTGGAAAAAAATTCATTTATTTAATTTTTGAATTTTTTTTAGGTGAAGAATTTTTATATTTTTTTTATTATTATTTTTCAATATTTAATCACTTTTATTAATTCAATTTGAATTTAATATCTAATTAATTTTTAATGATATCGACATCAGTAAAATTTTTATTTTGTTATGTTTTTCTTAAATTAGAGACATTTTGAATTGTTTCGATAGATCATGGGGCATTTTGAAATATGATACATATTTCAGGGGACATTTATGCAAATAATTCATTGAATTGCCCATCCAATAATTTTCATGTCATCAAATCTGCTAGTCAAATATACAAAAGGGACAAAACGACTAACATTTCAATGTTTAGGGGCTACGTGGACCAATTTTCAAAATTCGGGAGTAAAATGCCAAAAAGACTAAAATTCAGGGACAAAAACAAAATTTATCCTAACTTATAATATGCGAACTTGTCAAAAGTGTACAAGTGAAAGTTTGCATTCGTCCTCATTAATCGAGAATCAATGCTAGAAGATTACTAGGATTGATGTTCATTTTTTCTTTTGTTTTTTGTTTTTTTGTTTTTGTTTTGTTTTTTTGTTTTTTCAATTCTCTATAATACACGGTCCACAGAGCTACCATTTCTAATAAACACATGATTAATCATAAAGGGAAATGTTCTTTCTTTTTTAACTTTTTTTTCATGTGAAGTAGGTACGCCCCTATAAGGTTTTTTTTTTTTATTTTTTTATTTTTTTATTTTATTTTTATGGGAGGAAAGACAACAAAGAAGAACACAAACCTTGCTTGGTAGAAACTAGATGGAAAGTAAAGGAATTAGAAAAAAAAAATTAATTTGAAAAATTATCAAATTATTCTTAATCAACTGGTGAGTTTAACTAAATATTGAAATGGGATTCAACAAAGTAATTTGACATTGTAGTTAAAATAAAAGAATAAGTTACATCACATGATTCCTACTACTTAAGACAGATGTCAAATAAGTGAATAAGTTACACATCCAGTTAATATTCCTCTTATTTTTATTATCACTTTTCCCTCCGACCAAAAAATCTTCTACCCATAAGTGTTTCCTTAAGTTTATTTAAAAAAATATATCTATATTATTGACTGTAAGATTACTGTAGCTTGATTTTTTAATTCCGTTCATTAACATTAATTGTGTTACTTTAATTACGATGAATTCTTCTTCCCTGCGGCATATTTGATTTTGCCTGAACAATATGGTAACATTCTTGATCAAAAGTAAGACAGACGAACATAAAATCAAGCAACTATCATATATAAATCATGTAACAAATATGTATTGCTATGCAGTACAGAATACAATCCAAAAGAACCACTCTAAAGAAGTAATACAAACTCACAACAACAAATCTGGACACACATATTCCAGTACATTGGATTACAAGTAGCATCCGGCAGATACGTATATAGAAACGGCAACAGTGTATATATATATATTTATTGGTAGTGTATAAAATATAAATATTCAACTCTGGAGTGGTACTCCTTTAAATGTTTCAAGGATGATTCAGTTTCTGATCTTTTGGTATAATTGGGATGGTTGGTAATGTAGGCTTAGGCAGCTCAGGGACATTGGGGAAATGTGGCAGTTCCGGAAGCTTGGGGAGTTCGAGTTTTGGCAGCTCAGGCAAGTGTGGAACATCGAGCTTTGGGAGTTCGGGTTTCGGGACGTTCAGGAGATGGCCGGGAACAAGCGGAAGTTCCGGCATTGGAAGTGGCTGGTCATGATGTTCAGGGTGTGGCAATAAAGTTGGGAAAGTGGGAAGTTGGGGGATTTCTAGCTTAGGAATCTCCTGAAGATCGCGGGCACCGAAAACCATTGTGTTGCAGCAAAATGAAGAGAATGTGAGAAGAATCACAATGAGGAATAACAAGGGTGGGGGATTTTGATAAGCCATTTTAGTTTGGAACAAATTACTAGCTAGGAAAAAAAATGTGTGTGGTTAAGAAGAATATGAGAAATGTTGGAGCCCTCGTGAGGAAGATTGTTTGGAAACAATTGCTATGTGGGCTTTTTATAGCTAAGGGAAGTGAAAAAAATGGGGGTTGCTATTTAATTAGATGGTTGGGGGTAATTTGGTGAGAAAATATGGATGTTGTTGATCAACTTTTTACTTGCCGATTGAAACGCTTGAAGCAAGGTAAGGACAGCTATGAGCTTTTCTTAATTTAGTTTTCTTGAAGGTGGCGCCGATAAAAAGAGTAATGAGATTCAGTAAGAGAGGGAAACTCAACCCAAGATACCTCGAACCTTTTGAGACCCTCGAAAGGATTGGTAAAGTCGCATACAGACTAGCACTACCGCCAGAATTGGCTTCCGTACACGTCTTTCACGTATCGATGTTGAAGAAATATGTGACAAATCCATTGCATGTATTGTACCAGGAACCCGTCGAAGTGCACGCATACCTCACCTACGAGGAAAAACCAGTCCAGATCCTAGCTCACGAGGAGAAAACCTTAAGGAATAAAATAATTCCTCTAGTTAAAGTCTTGTGGTGAAATCACAATATTGAGGAAGTTACTTGAGAACACAAAGATGATATGAGGAAAAACTAGTCCGAGTTGTTCTAATTTTCGGGACGCTAATTCTTAAGGGGGGTAGATTGTAATAACCAAGAAAATCCCAGAATTTAAATAATACAATTTATTTATTTAAGTCAAGGATTTTTCCTGAAAAATATTATGCTATATTTTGTGACTGAAGGATTTATGGAATTAATATCAATATTCCTAAATTTTGTAGCAGATTTCATGCTAAGTTCATGTTTTACGATTAACTAAATTTGATCGATAAATTCTCGCCGTAATTTAAGACGGAAGAATTTCCAGTGCATATACAATTTGAGAATCTTAATTCCAAGAATCTCCAAGCACAATACGATGTTAGCAGCATACAAAAAAATCTATAATTGCCGAACAGTTAGGTTGAAGTCACGAGAAAAATACTTATTATAGAAGGGTACAATGTGAGCTTAGGAGTTGACACTGTCGGTAGCAATGTCATTCCCGGAATATAATGCAGAAAAGTTAAATTTAGAATTTGTTCAGTCTAGAATTAATTTCAAGACTTGAAATAGTTCGAAATATTACGTGAGTAAGAATTTAATATCGAAGTATTGGGAGATTAATATTGAACTGTAAATAAGTAGTAGAAAAGGAACCGTCAGAAACTAGAATTTCCTGTCCGCTAAGTACTTCCTTACAGCTAGTATAATTTTTAACAGTTTCAAAGAAAACTTAAGAGATGGGACAAAAGTACAAGGGGTAGGTTAATATTAAGATTGGATGAGATGTGATGGTGAAAGGTGAAGAGTACTCATGGTAGTTTTTTTTTTCCTCTCTCTCTTCACTTGGCCGGCCATGTTAACGGGTTTTAAGCAAAAATTTTGGTTAGTTGACTTCATGATGAGATGCATCAAATCAACTATTTAACAAAAAGGCTTACTTAACTTCTCTCTTAAAGTACCAAACCGGCCATACCTCTCTCTTGTTTCCTCTCAAAAAAATTTTCACTCATCCTTCTAAACACAAAGCACTAGTCTAGGATCTCAAGAAGAAGAAAGGGACCAAAGTGTTCTAGAAGGTGTCTAGCTAAGGATTTTCTTCAAGGGTAAAACTCTAAACCTCCTCTTTCTTGTTTCTGGCAAAATTTGGAATTTAGAAATGCTCTTCTCAAATTTTTCCACTCTTCTAGTTCCAAGTCATTAGCAAAACTTAGAGGAAGAAGAAGGTGATCAAAGTGTTTTTAGGAGGAGCCTAACCTAGAATCTTCTTCAAGGGTAAAAACTCTAAACCCTTCCTCTATTTTTCTAACAAAGTTTAAGTTGTGAATCATGGATGTAATTTGTGGTTCTTGAGGAAATAAGTTTGTAATAAGGGTGTGTGAGTTTTATGTGTTTTGAGGTTAGTTGGATTAGTATTATGTGGTATGTTTATGATTGGTTTAAGTTTGTTTATTTTGGGTTAGAGGTAAAAATTTTCCGGTTACTTTGCACGCGAAAATGAGGATCCTAGAGCAAGATTTTTCAGTTATTCAATATTTGAACTTATAGTTCTCGATGTTTTGAACGTTTTTCTGTGACTGTGACAAAACCCAGTTTTAACTCTAAATGCAAGTTTTAAGCCATTTTCAAAAAAACCACAATGCTGTCCAAAACATCTATGGAAAAAAAAAATTGGCAGCCACTATGGCAGCCAAATGGGTCCTCTAGAGGCCAGATCTCAGTTTTCTCAAAAACGATGATTTTAGATCCTGACAAGATGAAGAATTCCAGTAAAGAATAGATTTTTAAAATCTGACTTTAAGATATAGTAAATGTAGATTTCTGAAACTGTATAAATTTTAATCGGACAAAACTGAAACAGTTTGTCACACCCCTAAACCGGGGTTAGTGACGTGGAGGCTCGTTTAGAAACTTAAACCTGTTTGAGAGAGTGATTAGCAAAATAATTTAATTTCTTTCAAATCCAAAACATCCAGGTATTTCCAAACGAGCCTCTGCATTCAAGAGAAATTTAATTTCAAGAACGGTGGTGGAATTTCCAACCAAACCAGTCTAAAATCACGTCCCTGGTATCATGTCAGGAATTTCCACAGGTGTTTAGCATACATGAACATAAATAAAAGTAAATATGACATAACCACAGTCTAGTAATATTTAAGTTTACAATCCATAATCTCTTATACATGCCTTGAAATAAAAGATAAGAGGAAATACAACTCTTCGCTTTCCTGAAACAAGTCCATGTCACTGGTAGTAGCTACCTACTCGGCACTACTCCTCGCGTCGCCTGGAGGGGTTTAATACATTTAAAAACAGGAAAAGGTGAGCGAAAGGCCCAGTAGGATATAATTTTATAAAGCATTTAAAATAAAGGTACTCACGGTC